>NC_091294.1:71223498-71523498 GCF_038502225.1 Cherax quadricarinatus | reverse complement strand
AAATCATCGCATCCACAACAGTGATCAAATATGGGTAATAGGACTACGTACAGAAACACACACTGTTAACTTTTATATCAAGTCATATTCCTAACATGTATCCCAGGAATCCTCAAGCAGAACGTTACCAGGTATCAGCCACATGGCGAATACAAGGAAAGTATAAAATGAAAAACTATAAATATAAGTTGCACGAGGTGTTTTTACGTAACACCTGTCATGCAATGCATGAGTTTGCATTACAAGAGATGCACTCCCTTAACCCACATCATTGTAAGTATCCAAGTAATATTATATATATGTGTATGAGTAAAACGTCATCATAACTAACGATCATACCTAGCATTTATACATTATAGCGCACCTGTACCAAACATGTGCCACCTCCACACACCCATATTCAAGAAGCCAGCCTCGTGTACTCTCTAAGGTATTAACGCCCATAAATCCCTGACATGGAATCTGCAATATCCTTCCAAAAATAATAAAAACCATCTGTTTCCTGTAATGTCTATTTCGCTGCTGTGTACCATAAAAAATCGCTACCAGTGCTCTGATTCTCTCCCTCACAGATAAATGCCTATATATCCATGATGTGTATACAAAATCCGTCACTAAATATCCGATTGCATTCTGTACCGGTGTTCCTACCACCCCCACATCTAAACTTATAGCTCTAAAGACACTAATCCCACCCCCACCCACCATTCGTAAAACCCTACTAAACCACAACCTTACGTGTTCCAATCTCGTACAGAAATAAACTGCATGAAAGACCGTATCAAGATCCCCACACACACAACACTGGCCCCCCCCCCTCCTGCACGCGCCTATTCGCTAACACTTCCCCAGACGGCAGTATATTATGTAAAAATTTAAACATTATCTCTGACCTTGGCCCCTAACCGTAACGCTTTTAAACGACCCCATATGTCCTTCCATGCATACATTGGATATATTCCTTCCATCTTGGCCACTACCTCCCTGCCCTCTATCAGTGCCAGTTTGCCAATCTTGATCTTGCGTGGATCTCTTATATAAATTAGCATCCTCAACATGTCCTTACATCTCTTTACGTCCGTGCCGTTCAACCAACGTACCAAGTCCCTTCTTATTACCTGGAGTTTACCTGGAGAGAGTTCCGGGGGTCAACGCCCCCGCGGCCCGGTCTGTGACCAGGCCTCCAGGTCAAACCTGTGTCAGCCATTCTACCCTCCCTCAAGTAGCTATGCTTGACATACATGCCTAACAGTCTATTATGCAGATTCATTAACCCCAGGCCACCCTGGCTAACTGGAAGAGACACCACATCCCTCGTTAACCAATCACATCCTGAACCCCAAATATATCTATATACACGCGTTAACATACGCTTCTCATCATATGGATTTAACGGATAAATACATGCCACAACTTACTGAACAAAAGCACATTCACCACAATTGCACGCTGATGTATAGACAGACCTCCTTCCCTCAATCCTGTCAAACGACCTAAAAAACCCTCTCTGCAGCCTCACTTGAATTCACCTTCCTCGCATCCTGTATGTTTTCCATATGCACTATCCCACACACCTTAATTTGATTTACTAAAGGCCAGCCTTCCCCCCTGGCCTAATGCCACACCTGCACAATCTCCCACCCCCATAAGCATTGACTTTTCTTTATTAACCTTCATCCCAGTTGCTTTCCCGAAACATTCCACCGATTCGCTTACTTTTCCTAAAACCTTTGCTCCACAAAATAAAACCGTAGTGTCATCCACGTAACCTATAATTCCTGATTGTACCCCCACCTCACCTTGCCTTTCATCCTGTCGTACAATCCCCCGCACGGCTCTAAAAAATGGGTCCTGAATCAACGCAAAAAGAATGTGATACAGGGCACCCCTGTCGCAATCCCCTATGCATCCTAACTACTTTTCCCAAACCTACCATTTACCTGCACTCTAAACATAGCCTGCTCGTACAAAACCCGTGCCCAACTAACAATTTCCTTTCCGAAACCTTGCCACTGCATAAACTTCCACAATGCTTCTCTCTCCACACAATCGTATGCAGCATGCCAATCCAAAGCTAATATTCCACCTTTATTAACCCTCCCGCTTTCCTCAATGAACCTGCGAATAATTCCTTGCCCCACACACACAGATCGTCCTGGCACGCCATATTGTCCCTCGTCCAAAACCCTCTCCAAAACCCGTTTTATCCTATTTCCTAACATTTTAGCAAAAATTTTATAATCGCCGCACATTAAAGAGATTGCCCTATAATTATGTATATAATCCCCAGATTTCTTTTTCGGGACCAGAACAACAACACCCGTTCTTTGGTGCTGTCCCATGATGCCACTATTTTTTATGGCATTAAATAACATCACTAAAAATTCATGAATACAATCCCAATTTTCCTTGTAAAAATCACTAGGGATTCCGTCAATCCCCGGTGATTTGCCTACACTCATACCCTCCACAGCCAACCTAACCTCTTCTTCACTTATAGGTCCATTCAAATCCAACCTGTCCGTGTATTCTAGGTCACAACGTACCCATTCACCCATTTCGCCTAGCGCCCCCTTAGAAATCCCAGCATTTTTATATTGCAATTCATACCATGCGTCTACAAAGGTATTCATAGCCTCTGTTGACTTAAGGACCTGTCCCCTACTAAAGGCTCCCAATGGCTCCTGAACCTCTAATCTCATTAATTCTGTCGCCCTGCGACGTCTGCCCTGCTCTCGCAAGACAAACGCCGAGGGACGGTCACCCCATAAAACCTCATCAATTCCACTCGCTATCCTCGCCGCACCCCTCAAGGAAGGTTCCTTGATGTTGGTGAGGGGCTCTTTATTTAGGGAATTAGATCTGTGCTCCAGTTCCCCGAATTAAGCCTGAATGCCTTCCAAATCCCCCCCCCAGGCGCTGTATAATCCTCCGGGTTTAGCGCTTCCCCCTTGATTATAATAATAATAATAATATCCTCGCCGCATCAGAAATACGATTGTGAATGTCTCCAATTAAGCATTTTAAATTTTAAATTTCAACCACCGGATACACTCCCCCACCATGCGTATAACATGCTTGCAGTTAACCTTCAAGATAGTTCAAGAGCCCATACTGCATTCTCCTGTCTTCTTTGCCTCGCTGCTGATAAAAATCCCTTACCTTCACCTTACCGACAGTATCCCACCATTCAACTATATCAACCCCCACCCGACATTCAGCCCACCATCCCCTCCAAGCACTCGCAAAGCTTCCCTCACACCTCTTTTATGCATTAATCCCACATTCAATTTCCAGAAACCTCTGAAACGCCTCGGTAATCCTACCCAGTCAACATCCGCCATAACACCTCTGTGATCGGAAAAGCTCACATTTAACACGTACACTTCTGACGCTGACACCTCTAGAAACGTATATGCGATCCAGTCTTGCCGCATGCTCCCTTCTAACGAACGTATGCATGACCCCACCCACCTCATCCCCCCCCCACATCCGTAACATTAACACTCCGCAATAGATCTCCTAAATATTCTGAAAAAAACCCTCTCCCTCTAGGTTCGACATCCTTGCGACGATCAATGCAATTCCAATCATTCCCAATAATCGTGACGACTGGCAGCGATCTTAAATGGTACACCAACACGTCCCTAAAAAGCGTATTTTTTATATGCATGTCACCTTCCGCCGGCCCGTATACACCCAGGAAGGCCACCTGTACCCCACCCCAAACCCCATCAACCCTCCCCTCCTACCTCATATGTTCGCAAAGAAAACAGGCTAGCCTCTTTAACTAACACAGCTACACCACCTTTCAGTCTATTAGAGCAGCCCATGTACAAGATATATTCAGGAATCAGCAATTCACCTAAAAATTTATAATTGTGTTCTTGTAAGAACACGACATCGGGTACATGATTTTTTAACAAAACCTCCAAACTCTTACGGTTTTCAACAGATCGTAACCCATTTACATTTGAAGTAAGACACTTGAATGTTTCATTGGAGGTTTACCCTTGGATACCTTAACAATCTTGGTTCCCTTATGTATATCTCCACTTCTTCCCCCCCCCCCGTGTCGTCCTCTTTGACATGCTGAACACTTTTAGATTTGCCCGTGTCTCTACGGGTCTCGTCGCACCATGCTTTGTTCCCCGACCTTTGCCCTGGTGTTAAAACATCTTCACAGTCAGGTATCGCCGCCGCTCTCTTACGAGAACTGCGGCCAGTATCCATCTCATCCTCAGAACTGTTGTTTCTATGAACCTCCACGACCACAACCTTGAATCCCCTCAGATGTGGAAGCATCCAACAAAACGTTCAGAGCTTCTTCAATAGTGTGTTCCATGTCATCCTGAGTATGAACGAAGTCTTCCTCTGTCGTGGCCGATACCACGCCCACGTCCTCCACTGCACCAGGGAGAGTTTGACATACCGGTGATTCTTCAATCTCACCCTCTACCTCCTCACTCCACGGTTTACTAGCCAATGTATGTTGTTGCATAGCAGCAGCATATGACCACTGCTCCGTTGTAACATCAATCCGCCTTACTTCCGTCGTTTTACCACGTCTTGTAGGGCATTGTGCCGCCATATGGTCATATAACCCACAAAGCCTTTGGCCTGAGTACGTAACATATACTTGCGTGCGAAAGTCCTCCATAACCACATACGACGGAATAGGGTGCTTGAGGGACATTTTCAAGGAGAAAGACCACTCCGGCATACCAACTAGAGGACCATCACGCCACCGTCCCAAAGTTGCCGTATGAACAGTGCCATAGCGTGCAAAAACCTTCCTCAAATCACTTTCGTCTGCCTCAAAAGGAACGTTTCGTACTTTGATCCAGGTATAAAATCGGGAGACGTCGTGTAGTCGAACAGTGACACCAGGATTAACGGTCTTGATCACACCCTGATACCTGGCAACCATGTTTTAGTAAGTACTATTCTGTCTGAATTTGACAAAAAGCCTCGAATTGCCGCTCAAAGAGACATCATAAAGATCTTCATTATTGATACCATATGTATCTCAGAGTATCGCAGTAAGCAGCAGATGAGTATTCTGATTGGTGAGCGAGCCTGTCACTAATTGAAGGCAGACAGTGTTGACTCGCCTACGTGCACCTTCCGCCATTGTGAGTGCACTGAGGAAAACTGCGCAGAAACCAACAGTCAGGAGCTACTGCGCAGCCTGTCCGCATTGCCCAAAAGCGATGCGAACAATCATGACAATTAATTAGGATAATTAATGTATGTTATTTTAGAATGGGGACTGTACATATGTTAAGGGGGGGGGAGAAGTGTCAGCTGTGTGTCTGCACTGGCAATAATGATTATTGTAAAAGGAGGGTTTGTAGGATGTGTTGTGGGTTATGTACATGGTTGTAATATGGCCATTATCTATGGTGTTTATTTTCTGTACTGGGATTGTGTATTAGAGGTTTTTTAATATCTAGTATGGTTTTTAATTTTATACTCTTATGAATTATTGTATTTATTCTATGATTTAAATAAAAATATAAAAACTGTACCCAGTACACTGAACCACAAGCTCTCAACTTAACCCAGTACACTGAACCACAAGCTGGTCAACTGCACCCAGTACACTCAACCACAAGCTGGTCAACTGCACCCAGTACACTCAACCACAAGCTCTCAACTGCACCCAGTACACTGAAACATAAGCTGGTCAACTGAACCCAGTGTACTTGCTTCGGCAGTACATATACTAAAATTGGAACGATACAGAGATTTGCATGGCCCCTGCGCAAGCATGACACGCAAAATCGTGAAGCATTCCACATTTTTTGATTGTCCCCTTTGCTTTCGGGCCGAGAGGATCTACTGCACAGACGCTCCTCAGTTGCCTGGCTGAGGTGGTGTGAGGTGGTGCTTGTCGTGCCTCTGCTGTCAAACCAGGAGAACTACCATTAGTCAATATGGCATTCAGTCACAGATGCCGGATCAACACTGTGGGAATAGAGCTTCTCCATGGGGCAATATCGCCTGTTTCGGGGCAATTATTACTTCCCAAGATCATAAGAGAGACGTATGGTATTCAGGACGGAGAGTTATACAGGGTAGCATTAAATGGAGCACAGAATTTTTGTGAAATTGCTCTCAGCAACAGTCTACGAGTCGTTAGGTAAGACACATATGCAACAGTTAAGTATCTTTATTTCGAAACGTTTCGCCTACACAGTAAGCTTCTTCAGTCGAGTACAGAAAAGTTGATAGAAGCAGAAGAGACTTGAAGACGATGTAATTAGTCCATCACCCTTGAAGTTTTGAGGTGGTGAGTCCCTCAGTCTGGAGAAGAGTATTGTTCCATATTCTGAAACAATATGAAGTTGAAGTGACAGGATGGAGCCTTATATAGCGCCAGGAGTTGAGATGTAGGCCACTAGTAGAGGTAAGAATGTAGTGGCCTACATCTCAACTCCTGGCGGTATATAAGGCTCCATCCTGTCACTTCAACTCCATATTGTTTCAGATTATGGAACAATACTCTTCTCCAGACTGAGGGACTGACCACCTCAAAACTTCAAGGGTGATGGACTAATTACATCGTCTTCAAGTCTCTTCTGCTTCTATCAACTTTTCTGTACTCGACTGAAGAAGCCTACTGTGTAGGCAAAACGTTTCGAAATAAAGATTCCTAACTGTTGCATGTGTGTCTTATCTAACAACCTGTCGGTATTTTATGCCATTTTAATATTCAGTCTACGAGTCGTTCGTAAATCGTTTTCAGGACGTAAGTCTTGATGCTATGCCGGCTGTTCGTGTAAGGATGATTGACGTATCCAGGCATTTTACATGGATTAAGCTTCGTAACGTTCCTTTGAGGTAGACGAAGCACATATTAGAAAAGTTTTTGAGGAATATGGGACAGTTCATTTGGCCCAGCATGGTATGTGGGTGTCGGGAGCTTACGCGGGTCTGCCGGAAGGCACCTTTACCTTAAAAATTACCTTGCGGCACCCCATACCGTCCTACGTGTACCTACAGGACTTTAAGACACAGGTCATGGTATCGTACACCGGGCAGAGACGTACATGCCGCCTATGTGGAGAATATGATTGCATAGCAGTGGCATGTGGGAAGCGACAATGAGCGCCTGGCCCAGCGGCAGAGGCATCTTCCCCTGCTAGGGAGGAGGCAGACGAGAAACAACGGAGTGAAGGAGGGCGTGGTAGTCTATGGAGCGAGATAGTGGACGAGGCGCATTTTGGCTGTGGGATGGGTGAGGCCCTGGACCAGTTAACTGGCCCCAAGACTATTCCAGCGGCAAACGGCGAGCAGCAAGTACAGGAGGAAGTGCTGGGGCTTGAGGAGGAGTTGGCCGAGGTGTTGAAGTCCTTGTCACCGCCTCAGGAGGCAGATGCACCTGAGCGGGCAGTAGATAACGAGCTGAAGGCGAGTCAATGGTAGAAGAATCATAAGGACTACGGGAGTGACAGCGTGGCAGAGGTGTCACCGGGTTCAATGAAACAATGTACAGTGGAAGTAGAGGTCCATTGTGAGGCATCCCCAGACCAAGCTATGGAGGATGAGATCGTCACGAGGAAGAGGGCTGCTGCACAGGATTCAGATGATGTCCTAACGCCAGTGCAGCGGCCTGGGAAGCAGTTTTGGGTGGATGGGGAAGGTAGTGGTGGCCATGACAAAAGGCACCGAAAGAAGGAGGGGGGGAAGGAAGTGTGAAGGTGGCAAGTGGAGCTCCAAGTTCTGGTGTCCCTGGGAAGTGTGGAGAGAGGAGGCAGGTTTGGAAACTTTAAGCGGCCTCTGGTGTATGACAATAAACGTCAATGGTCTGTGTAATTGTGTAAAGTGAGAATGGTTTAGACCGTTTCTGAATAAATCTAAATTGGATGTTGTGTTCATTCAGGAGCATAATTTTAAGGAGGGTAGGGTGTTGGAGGTGGCAGTGTTTAAGGTGGTAACCCTGCCATCTGCCCGTTTAAAAGGAAGTGTGGGTATATTAATTAGGGAGGCGAGCCCGTTTGTTTTGCAGAAAAGTGAGGGGGAGGGGGTTATGTGTGGATGGTTGGTGGATGGGAAAGCGGGTGTCCTTTGTAAGGGTGTATGCGCCTGCAGAGAATAACGTACAGGTGAAACAGGAGTTTGTGTGTGAAGACCTTGTGTTTTTCTTATAGGCATTACCGGATGTGACACTAGTAGGAGACTGGAACTGCGTTATTAGAAGAGCCGACGTGGAACCGAGAGGGGCAGGCTTTGTGTCTGTGGCCCTAAGAGATTTATTGAGGGATATTTGGTTATGAGACGCATTTGAAGGGGAGGCGTGGGAGATAGAGCACACGTTTGTTAGGAGAGGGCATGCCACACATTCAGACAGTGTATCTTTCCCATGGGGTTGTAGTACGATCTTTCAAAACTGTAGAGGTTGCGTATTCGGACCATAGAGTAGTAGTGACTGAGGTGGAGTGGGAGGCATTTGTGAGAATATATAGGAGTTACTGGAAGTTAAACACAAGTGTGTTGAGCGACGAGGAGGGGTTGGAGGGGTTTGCAGTCTTATGGAAGGAGCTTAGGGGGAAAGCTAATGGTGTGGAAGATGTGGTGAAATTGTGGGATTGTGTCACTAAGGAAAGAATTAAAAAAATTACGTGAGGGAGGGAAAATGTATAAATAATTTGAAATATGATCTTTCTAATTATTTGGAGGATAGGTTAAGGGGATGTTATGTGCAGGGGGCTGTGGGGGGCAATTATCCCATGGATGAGATTGCTGAAGTGAAGGGGAGACTGAGGGAGTTGTAAGATGAGAGGCTTCAAGCAGTAAGAGTGCAGGCATGGGTATAGGTGGTGTTATGGGGCGACAAGCCATCGGCATGTGTATTGCGACGTCAAAAGCAATGACAGCAGGCTACAGCTATCCCAGGGTTAGAGGTCCACGAGTCGGCGGGAGGTTATAGGGTAGATCAGGAGATACAGGCTATGAAAGGAATGTGTGCACATGCCGATAAATGGTATGAAGGGTATTGGAAAAGTGGAGGGTGGGGGATGAGGTTTTAGAGCAGGTGTGTGAGTATGTGACGTGCAATTTAGGGAACAGTGATAGGAAGGCATTGGAAGGGGTAATTACAGAGGGGGAAATAGAGATGGCACTAAGGAGAATGATGAAGGGAAAAGCTCCGGGAATAGACGGTCTATCGGATGAATTTTATCTACAGCATTTGGAGTTGATAAGGTGATTCATGATCAGGTTATTAAATCAGATGAAGGAGAGGGGAGAGTTGGGGGAGAAACAGGTAACAGCCGTTGTAGTGTTGCTCCCAAAGGGTAAGGGGCAGCACACCCTCAAGGACTACCGTGCCATATCACTGCTATGCGCAGATAAGTTGTTTGCTAAAATCTTGGGTAATAGGTTTAAATGTCTTTTAGGGTGGGTGGTGTCAAAAACGCAGTTTGGGTTGCCTGGAAGGTCGATGCTAGAATGTCATGGGATACTGAAGGATTTTGTGGAGTCGAAAGGGGGGAGGGGGGCAGCATTGCTGGCTTTAGACTGGCAGGGGGCATATGACAGAATGGAAAGGGGAACATTGGGTGCTATACTCAGGAGGCAAGGTTATGTGGGAGGAAATAGTAAATTGGGTAGCCACTTTGTACAAAGGAGCCATGGCGAGGGTACAGATAAATGGATGCTTGGGGGAGGAGATTGCAATGGGGAGAGGACATAGGCAGGGGTGTCCTATGTCACAAATATTGTTTGCATGCATTCAGGACCCCTTCTATAGAATGGTTGAGCATCGAGTGTGTAATGGGGGTGGAGGTGGGAGTATTGAAAGTATGGCCTGGATTAATAGAATATGTGGATGATACAATCGTCTTGGTTCAGGAAGGGATGTCGCTGGGGGCTTTAGATGACGTTGTGCGGTTGTTTGGAGGTGCAATAGGAATGAAGGTGAATAGCGAGAAGTCAATGGTCATAAGGTTGGGAGACTGGATGGGGAGAGTAGGAGGGGGTTGCAACGTTGTGAGGAGACAGATGGAGTCGTTAAAAATTTGTGGTATCATCAATAGAGAAGACCTGGATGCGGCATGGGAGGAAAACTCAAATCGGTTGTTGGGAAGGATTCAGGCGTGTCTGGGTGCATTGAGACATCATCTGACCCTCGTGCAAAGAGTGATTGTCATAAATGTATTATTGTATATTAAGGTGTAGTATGCAGCGGCCGTGTACCCAGTAACGGACAGAGATTGCAGGAATTCTGAGACAGGTGTTCAAATTCTTGTGGGGTTCGAGTTGTGATTGGCTACAGAGAGGTTGTAATGTTGCCTGTGCGTTAGGGTGGGTTGGGGTTGCTGGATCTGAAAAGGAGGGTTAAATGTGTTTCTTAAATGGGAGGTGTTGTGCGAGGGAGTGAGGGGGGGCACCTGAATAAAGTACATGACAGGTTGGGAAAGTTGTATGGTGGAGTAGAATTGAAGGAATGTGAAACCGTCTTGCGGGCTTTAATGGTGGCTCAAGAACCGAGGAAACTTCAAATAGGTGTTTTGTGTAGGTTGCTTGTGGGGAGGGTCATTGCCCCAGTGGAGGGGATTTTCCCCATGTACCCATGGGTGAGTATATGGTACAGGTTTAGCAAGTTGAGGTTAAATCCAAGGATGCAGGAGGTAATGTATCGTTTTCTGCATGCCATTCTACCGTCAGGAGAGGTACTATGAATCATAAGGGTAGTAGAGGCTGGGGGGTGTGGAATCTGTGGAGGTGAGATGGCGTACCATGTAGTAGATTTTTTTGTGAGGGGTTGGAGGGTGTCTGGTATTGGTTAAGTAGGATGGTACAGAGGGTGAGGGTCTAGATGTGGGAGGGTTAGATGAGGGAGTTATAATTATTATTATAATCAAAAAGAAGCGCTAAGCCATAAGGGCTATACAGTGCTGCAGGGTAGGGAAGGAAGCGAGAGTATTGGATGGCAGAAGGGAGAAGGGATGATCATTAGGTTACAGAAAACAGCGGGGCAGGGGATAGTACGGGGGTAGAGGGTAGCAAGAGATTGAAGTAGAAAGGGCTGAAGGTATCAGAATTTGTGAAGTCAAGTCAGTTGTTGTCAAAAAGTCAATGAGAGAGTCCGGATGAAAGGTGGGTCCATCAGTGAGAAGGGAAGGTAAAGAGAGAGCAGTGGAGCGAAGACGACGACAGAGGTAAATTCTGCGTGCTCGTTGATAAAGTGGGCAGTCCAACAAAATGTGGCTGACTGATAATAGAGCTTGGCAATTCTCAGAGGAGCAGGGTGCCTCTCCATGAGATAACCATGGGCAAGACGAGTATGGCCAATGCGAAGACGGGAGAGAGTAGTCTCCCAACCTCGACACTGGTGATAAGAAGACGGCCAGTAACCTATACTCAGTTTAATAGATTCAAGTTTGTTGCCGAGCATAGTAGACCAACGTTGTTGCCAACGGGTATGAAGGTGGGAAGATATTGCAGCAAGATAGTCCGTAAATGGAATACCTCTATATGAAACTGGTAGGTCATGTACTGCTGACCATGCAGCAGTGTCTGCCTGTTCATTGCCCTGTACGTCAACATGACCAGGGACCCAACAAAAAACAATATCTTTATGCTTGGTAAAGATGCGGCGTAGCCGAAGTTGGATACGGAGGACTAAGGGATGAGGTGTATCAAATTTCTGTATAGCCTGCAAAGCACTAAGGGAGTCTGAGAACCACAAATGATGACACAGGCATAGATGCAATATGGGTAAGTGCTGCAAGGATGGCACACAATTCAGCAGTAAAAATACTAGCTGAAGATAGTAAATGCCCTCGTACGATGCTGTCCGGAAACACTGCTGCGAATCCTACGCCGTCAGAAGACTTAGAGCCATCTGTGTACACAGCAATGGCATTAGAATGAGAGTGAAAGTGGTCAAGAAAAATAGAGCGGGAAGCGACTGTAGACAGTTGGGCTTTTGAGCAAGGGAGAGAGAAAGAACAGACTCGAACAGCTGGAACTTCCTAGAGGGATAGGGAAAAGTGAGATGCTACATGAACATAAAAAGGTGGTAATTGAAGAGAAGACAAGAGCGAATGAAGGCGAAGAGAGAAGGGACGGAGTAAACAGGGGCAGCGAACAAATAAAGAATACCTACTAATATCAGTGACCATTCTATAAATGGAAGGATTGCGGAGATCATGAGAGAGTACTTAGTAGTGAAGGCAATGGGCATCACAGCGATCGGATAAGGATGGAACGTTTGCTTCTGCATAGAAGCTCTCGACAGGGGAAGAGCAAAAAGCACCAAGGCATAAATGTAATCCTTGGTGATGAATGGGGTTAAGGCTAGAGAGTAGCAGGAGATGCCACTGAATAGATCTGGTCACCATAATCAAGTTTCGATAAAATGAGGGTGGAATGTAGGCGAAGGAAGGTCCGACGATCAGCTCCCCATGAAAGATGAGCAAGGGTTTTAAGAAGGTTCAGCCGGCTGTGACAAGTTGCCTTCAGAGAGGTAATGTGAGGTTTCCAGGATAACCTACAGTCAAAGAGGAGGCCCAGAAACTTGACTATCACGTTCAGGGATACGGGAGCCATAGAGGTACAAAGGATGATCGGAAATGACAGAGCGTCTAGTAAAAGTAATTTGGTGGGTTTTAGTGCTGGAAAATTTAAACCCCATGTGTGGTGGCCCAATTGGAAACAGTCGACTGCATGCTGGAGAGAAACTAATGAGGTGACAGTCAGCACCTGCACAGGCAATAGTGAAGTCATCAGTATAGAGCGATGACCAAATATTTGATGGAAGACTAGAGGCCAAATCATTAATAGCAAGGAGAAAGTGTTGTGCTCAGAACACATCCCTGGGGGACACCTTCAGCATGGATAAAGTCCGGGGAGAGCACATTAACCCAAACACAGAAATGCCTGTCAGTTAAAAAGTTCTTAAGGAAGGATGGTAGATTGCCTCGAAGGCCTAAGGAGTGGGCTTGGGCTAAAATATTATACCTCCAAGTTGTGTCATATGCCTTCTCAAGGTCAAAAAATATGGCAATAACAGTGGTTATTCGCCAAGGCATTACGAACATACGTATCCAAGCGTAGTAAGGGGTCTATGGTAGAACGTCCCTTACTAAAGCCAAGTTGACGAGTGGAGAGACTCGTGTGTGTCTAAATACCGCACTAAACGTTTATTTACTAGGCGTTCCATCACTTTGCAAACTGCACTGGTAAGAGCAATGGGACGATAGTGGGAGGCTTCATGTCCCGTAGTGCCTGGTTTGCAGAAAGGGAGAACAATGGCGGATTTCAACAGCTGTGGAAGAACTCCTTGTGACCAAATAAGATTGAAAAGGCATAATAGGACTGCAAGGGCTGACTGATGTAAATGTTGTAGCATACGAATATGAATGTCGTCGGGCCCAGCTGCCGATGATCGGCAAGCTGAGTGTTGCCTCCAGTTCTTGAAGTGTAAAAGGCACATTATACTGTTCTTCTCTGAGAGAAGAAAAGTCCAAGGGTGCTAACTCTCTGGCAAACTTTGAGGAAAGAAATGAGGGGTATAGATGGAGTCCCTGAGAAATACGGACCAGATGATTGCCAATTTCATTGGCAACATCTAGTGGGTTTGCTATATCAACACCGGCAACCCACAGAACAGGAGCCGGGGCAGGAGAATATTTACCACTCAGTTTTCGTACTTTTTTCCAGACTGCACTCAGAGGAAGCAGAGGTGATGGTGGAGACAATCTCGCCAGCAAGTGAGTTTAGCGTCATGAATGACAGCGAGCGCTCGCACGCTTCTGCTTAAAATCAAGAAGTCTCTCCATGGTTCTATTTTACCGGTATCTGCCCCATGCAGCGCGTTTCAAACGTACTGCACGAGCACAAGCAGACCACCAAGGCACGCATTTCTGAGAATGCCTGCCCGAAGTTTGGGGTATACAATTAGAAGCTGCGGTTAAAACTGAGGACGAGAAGAGGTGTAAAAGCTCATCGATGGAGGACGAAGAAGGAACCTCTAAAAACAGTTAGGTGTGAGTAAAGGTTCCAATTTGCCTGATCAAATTGCCAGCGTGGGATGCGAAGAGGTGGTGAATATGAAGGGGAAGTAAGAATGATTGGGAAATGATCGCTGTCATGTAAGCCCGGGAGAACAGACCAAGTGAAGTCTAATGTGGTGGAGGAAGAGGAGACTTGAGAGATCGATGCAAGAGAGTGAGTCCGGGGATCAAAATGGGTGCGAGTACCTGTATTTAAAACATGGAGGGGGTGGGTGGCAAGAAAAGCCTCTTAACTGAATGCCACGGGAACCACAGTGAGACCCCCTCCCCCAGAGGAAATGGTGGGCTTTAAAATCGCCAAGTAACAGAATCGGTGGCGGTAATGACGAAACATGAAAGGCAATATCTGGAATAGATAATGCCCGAGAAGGAGAGATATAAAGAACAGAATGTATACTGCCTATGCAAGTGGATACGGGCTGCTGTGTAATGCAGAAAAGTACGAACAAATAGCTGATGGTACGGAATATCAGTGCGTAGAAGGGCACTTTCATTAAAGGTCCCATCAGGAAAAGGATCTGAAGAATACAATAAATTATAGCCCGAGATGGGAGAGATAACAGCAGAGTAATTTTGGTTCCTGTAAGCAAACACCAACAGGGGAAAACTGGGAGAGTAACATCTGAAGCTCACCCCGACTAACCCTGACGCCGCATATATTCCACTGTAAATAGGCCATGATTGGCAATAATAAAGATACCTGAAATCCACAGGTAAGGGTTCCTATGGACTAGAGGGGTTAGAAAAGTCCACGTACGGAGGCAGCGGAAAATGTTCGAGCAGCGAAGGAATGGTGCGCTGCGGAGAAATGAGTTGCACAGATGGAGAGGAGAGAGAAGGAACAGAGGTTGGATCATTATCAATTTATGGTTTGGTCTCTGCAATATATTCAGAGATTGCTTCAAGTGTTTCGGAATTCAGATTATTATTATTATAATCAAAAAGAAGCGCTAAGCCACAAGGGCTATACAGCGCTGCAGGGTAGGGAAGGAAGCAAGGGAATTGGATGGCAGAAGGGAGGGGGGATGATCAGCAGGTTACAGAAAACAGCAGGGCAGGGGATAGTACGGGGGTAGAGGGTAGCAAGAGATTCAAGTAGAAAGGGCTGAAAGTATCAGAATCTGTGAAGTAAGTCAGTCGTTGTCAAAAAGTCAATGAGAGAGTCCGGATGAAAGGTGGGTCCATCAGCGAGAAGGGAAGGTAAAGAAAGAGCAGCGGGGCGAAGACGACGACAGAGGTAAATTCTGCGTGCTCGTTGATAAAGTGGGCAGTCCAACAGAATGTGGCTGACTGATAATGGAGCTTGGCAATTCTCACAGAGAGGAGCAAGACGCCTCTCCATGAGATATCCATGAGTAAGACGAGTATGGCCAATGCGAAGACGGGAGAGAGTAGTCTCCCAACCTCGACACTGGTGATAAGAAGACGGCCAGTAACCTATACTCGGTTTAATAGACTGAAGTTTGTTGCCAAGCATAGTAGACCAACGTTGTTGCCAACGGGTGTGAAGGTGGGAAGATATTACAGCAAAATAGTCCGTACATGGAATACCTCTATAAGAAACTGGTAGGTCATGTACTGCTGACCGCGCAGCAGTGTCTGCCTGTTCATTGCCCTGTACGTCAACATGACCAGGGACCCAACAAAAAACAATATCTTTATGCTTAGTAAAGATGCGGCGTAGCCAAAGTTGGATACGGAGGACTAAGGGGTGAGGTGTATCAAATTTTTGTATAGCCTGTAAAGCACTAAGGGAGTCTGAGACAACCACAAATGATGACACAGGCATAGATGCAATACGGATAAGTGCTGTAAGGATGGCATATAATTCAGCAGTAAAAATACTAGCTGAAGATAGTAAATGCCCTTGTACGACGCTGTCCGGAAACACTGCTGCGAATCCTACGCCGTCAGAAGACTTAGAGCCATCTGTGTACACAGCAATGGCATGAGAATGAGAGTGAAAGTGGTCAAGAAAAAGAGAGCGGGAAGCGACCGTAGACAGTTGGGCTTTCGAGCAAGGGAGGGAGAAAGAACAGACTCGAACAGCTGGAACTTCCCAGGGGGGTAGGGAAAAGTGAGATGCTACATGTACATAGAAAGGTGGTAGTTGAAGAGAAGACAAGAGCGAATGAAGGCGAAGAGAGAAGGGACGGAGTAAGCAGGGGCGGCGAACAAATAAAGAATGTCTACTAATATCAGTGACCATTCTATAAATGGAAGGATTGCGGAGATCATGAGAGCGTACATAGTAGCGCAGGCAATGGGCATCACGGCGATCGGATAAGGATGGAACGTTCGCTTCTGCATAGAGGCTTTCGACAGGGGAAGAGCGAAAAGCACCAAGGCATAAACGTAATCCTTGGTGATGAATGGGGTTAAGGCTAGAGAGAGTAGCAGGAGATGCCGCTGAATAGATCTGGTCACCATAATCAAGTTTCGATAAAATAAGGGTGGAATGTAGGTGAAGGAGGGTTCGACGATCAGCTCCCCACGAAAGATGAGCAAGGGTTTTAAGAAGGTTCAGCCGGCTGTGACAAGTTGCCTTCAGAGAGGTAATGTGAGGTTTCCAGGATAACCTACGATCAAAGAGGAGGCCCAGAAACTTGACTGTATCACGTTCAGGGATACGGGAGCCATAGAGGTACAAAGGATGATCGGAGATGACAGAGCGTCTAGTGAAAGTGATTTGGTGGGTTTTAGTGCTGGAAAATTTAAACCCATGTGTGGTGGCCCAATTGGAAACACGGTCGACTGCATGCTGGAGAGAAACTGTAAGGAGGTGACAGTCAGCGCCTGCACAGGCAATAGCGAAGTCATCAACATAGAGTGATGACCAAATATTTGATGGAAGACTAGAGGCCAAATCATTAATAGCAAGGAGAAAAAGTGTTGTGCTCAGAACACATCCCTGGGGGACACCTTCAGCTTGGATAAAGTCCGGGGAGAGCACATTATTAACCCGAACACGGAAATGCCTGTCAGTTAAAAAGTTCTTAAGGAAGGATGGTAGATTGCCTCGAAGGCCTAAGGAGTGGGCTTGGGCTAAAATATTATACCTCCAAGTTGTGTCATATGCCTTCTCAAGGTCAAAAAATATGGCAATAACTGAGTGGTTATTCGCCAAGGCATTACGAACATACGTATCCAAGCGCAGTAAGGGGTCTATGGTAGAACGTCCCTTACGAAAGCCATATTGACGAGTGGAGAGACTGTTGTGTGTCTCTAAATACCACACTAAACGTCTATTTACTAGACGTTCCATTACTTTGCAAACTGCACTGGTAAGAGCAATGGGACGATAGTGGGAGGTTTCATGTCCCGTAGTGCCTGGTTTGCGGAAAGGGAGAACAATGGCGGATTTCCACAGCTGTGGAAGAACTCCTTGTGACCAAATAAGATTGTAAAGGCGTAATAGGACTGCAAGGGCTGACTGATGTAAATGTTGTAGCATACGAATATGAATGTCGTCGGGCCCAGCTGCCGATGATCGACAAGCTGAGAGTATTGCCTCCAGTTCTTGAAGTGTAAAAGGCACATTATACTGTTCTTCTCTGAGAGAAGAAAAGTCCAAGGGTGCTAACTCTCTGGCAGACTTTGAGGAAAGAAATGAGGGGCATAGATGGAGTCCCTGAGAAATACAGACCAGATGATTGCCAATTTCATTGGCAACATCTAGTGGGTTTGCTATATCAACACCGGCAACCCGCAGAACAGGAGCCGGGTCAGGAGAATATTTACCACTCAGTTTTCGTACTTTTTTCCAGACTGCACTCATAGAGGAAGCAGAGGTGATGGTGGAGACAATCTCGCCAGCAAGTGCGTTTAGCGTCACGGATGACACGGCGAGCGATCGCACGCTTCTGTTTAAAATCAAGGAGTCGCTCTGTGGTTCTATTGTACCGGTACCTGCCCCATGCAGCGCGTTTCAAACGTACTGCACGAGCACAAGCAGGAGACCACCAAGGCACGCATTTCTGAGAATGCCTGCCCGAAGTTTGGGGTATAGAATGAGAAGCTGCGGTGAAAACGGAGGACGAGAAGAGGTGTAAAAGCTCATCGATGGAGGACGAAGAAGGAACCTCTTTAAAAACAGTCAGGTGTGAGTAAAGGTTCCAATTTGCCCGATTAAATTGCCAGCGTGGGGTGCGAAGAGGTGGCGAATATGAAGGGGAAGTAAGAATGATTGGGAAATGTTCACTGTCATTTAAGTCCGGGAGAACAGACCAAGTGAAGTCTAATGCGGCAGAGGAAGAGCAAACTGAGGTCGATGCAAGAGAGAGTATGAGTCCGAGGATCAAAATGGGTGAGAGTACCTGTATTTAAAACATGGAGGGGGTGGGTGGCAAGAAAAGCCTCTAACTGAATTCCACGGGAATCACAGTGAGACCCCCCCCAGAGGAAATGGTGGGCATTAAAATCACCAAGTAACAGAATCGGTGGCGGTAATGACGAAACAAGGAAGGCAAAATCCGGAATAGATAATGCCCGAGAAGGAGAGAGATATAAAGAACAGAGCGTATACCACCTATGTAAGTGGATACGGGCTGCTGTGTAATGCAGCGAAGTATGAACAAATAGCTGATGGTACGGAATATCAGTGCGGAGAAGAAGGGCACTTTCATTAAAGGTCCCATCAGGAAAAGGATCTGAAGAATACAATAAATTATAGCCTGAGATGTGAGAAATAACAGCAGTGTAATTTTGGTTCCTGTAAGCAAACACCAACAGGGGCAAACTGGGAGAGTAACATCTGAAGCTCACCCCGATTACCCCTGAGGCCGAGTATATTCCACTGTAAAAAGGCCATGATTGGCAATGATAAAGATACTTGAAATCCGCAGGTAAGGGTTCCTACGGACTAGAAGGGTTAGAAAAGTCCACATGCGGAGGCAGTGGAAAATGTTCAAGCAGCGAAGGAACGGTGCGCTGTGAAGAAAGGAGTTGCGCAGATGGAGCAGAGGAGAGAGAAAGAGCGGAAGGTGGATCAGTGTCCATTGATGGTTTGGTCTCTGCAATATATTCAGAGATTGCTTCAAGTGTTTTGGAATTCAGAGATGTCGTATGGGAGACAATATTGGGAATGGTAGGGGGAGGATGAGTAAAGATTGGAACTGTATTGGACTGTACCAAGGTAGGGGGGGGGCGAAAGGGTGGAGGGAACTGGAGAAGCGTGGCAGGGGACAGAAGAGACAGGAACCTGGGAGGTGGCAGAAGAGGAAGAAACTTGGGAGGGAACAGGGGAGGAAGGTACATTACGAGGAGGAGGGTGAACCTCTGCACTTGTAACTGAGCCAGTGAGAGGGGAAGAACTAGGGACAGAGACAGGGAGGGTAAAATGAGGAGGTGGAAGATGGGTAGGAGGTGTTACCGGACCTTTTTTTGACTTTTGAGAAGTAGAGGGACGATTGGGAAGAGGTGTCGTACGAGGTCTCGTCGATACTGAGGCTTGTAAGAGAGAACTCGAAGAAGCGAGATTAGACTGAGGCGTTGAAGTAGGGACGTCTGAGCCGAGGACAGCAAAAGGATTAGATACAGGAGTGATTATGGGAGAGGTAACCACAGAGGTGGGTGTAGAAGATGGGATACCAGAAGTGGGGGGACGTTTTGAAACACGGGAATAAGAAACACGTGGGAATCTCCCTTGGAGGCGGAGATGAGAAACTGCCATGGCATAAGGGAGACCTTCTGTCTCTTTGAGGTAACGGATTTCCCGCTCGTTTAAATAGACCTGACAAAGGCGAGAGTACGAAGAGTGAGCCTCATGACAGTTAAGGCAAGAGGGAGATCGATTGCAAGACGTATTAGAATGGTCATCGGCACCACAGACTGGGCATTCGGCGATAGATCTGCAATATTTCGCTGGATGGCCAAATCGCCAGCAATTTCTACACTGTTGTGGTGTAGGGATCACCTTTCGAACTTGTAACCGATGTCCTGCTATATAAACTGAGGATGGGAGTTCTCGGCTGTCAAAAGTTAAACGAGCCACATTGCTAGGGTATCGTCTCCGCCCACAGGCAGGAAGAACGTAAGTGTCTACCTTGAGGATTGGGAGATCTTGGAGTTCCAGCTGTTCTAGAATGTCGGTGCCACATGTCTGGAAATTTTGTTGAACTATGGTATGGGGCAGAATGACGGTACCACTACAAGAATTGAGGGAATGATGTTTTTCAAGGGTGACAGGAACAGTATCTATATGGGAAAGACGAGAGCGCTCACGAGCCTGGGTAGCATTCTGTACGGTAATGATGCGCGTACCGCTCTTAAGAGCATGAAAAGAAATATCTTTACCAACATGGCGTAGGAGTGCCTTGCCAATACTATGGTCAGAAAGATAGGCAGTAGAGGAAGTTGGTCGTAAAGTGAAGAATTTAGTCCACTGTTCAGTCTGAAACTGAGCGTGGAAAGGTAGTGAAGGACGTGTTGATCGTTTCTGAGAGGAACGAGAAGGTGAAGGTGGAGAAGTATCATCAGCAGGTAATTGTCGTTGACGTTTAGGCGTGGGACCAGAGTTGGTCCGACGTGGAACGGGTCGGCAATTTGAAAATTGCCGCACCGTAGAGGGAGAGGCCGGAAGCATAGTCAGAGGAGAGCGAAGGTCTGATAAATCGAAGGAGTCAGTCGAGGCCTCAGTACCTGAAGCGGGTGAGGAAACAGCACCGGCAATAGGTACAGAGGCATGAGGAATGTCTGAAGAGTGGTCCAAAGACGAGGCGGGGTCAGAACGGGGTGCGGTATCAAGAAGGGGCCCGGGGGTACCAGGTTCATGGACTAGGGCTGCCATGGTTAGGTTACTTCTTTCTTTTTGTTTTTAAGAAAAAAAAAGAAAAAAAAAAAAAAAGAAAAAAAAAAGGGGGGACCGGGGAGGGATAGTTCCTAGGAGGAATGAAAGGGCCAGAAATCTCCCTCCACGCCCAAGAGGACCTCAGCACCGCAAGTAGCGCAGATGCAGCATGGAACCCGTGCCATACCCTACCCATCATGCTAGTAAACTAACAATCCGGGATAGCAACCTCACATCTGCCGAGCTACCTCGGTGGACAAAAGAGGGCAGCCGGATATCCGCCACAAAGCATACCTCCTTCGGCCACCACCCTCGGAATCCGAAAGGTGGCTTCCAGAGATACACTCGTCGCCCGAAAGACACCCAAAGCTACTCCGGGATACCGGAGAGGGATCGGGACATCCCCAGGCGATCCAGATTCCACGGCAAACTACGCCACCGCTAAGAACCTCAACGGAATGGGATGGACCCCGGTATCCTTTCTCCTACCCAGGAACTAGCGCGCCTGTGGGAGAAATCCCAAAGGACAAAAAGAGGAAGGGCAAAAGGGAGGAGTGGGGAGGAGGAGGAGGAAAGGAAAAAGGGGAGGATGGGGAGGATGGGATAGGGGAGGGGAGATTGGGGGGTAATTAGGTTCGGTCTGAGGAAGAAGACCGATAGGTCTAATTCCTCAGACCAAGAGCCTCTTCACCACGCCAAGGAGCCCCCCTTGAAGAGGACTTCGGAATTCAGAGATGTCGTATGGGAGACAATATTGGAAATGGTAGGTGGAGGATGAGTAAAGATTGGAACTGTAATGGACTGTACCAAGGTAGGGGGGGGGGAAAAAGGGTGGAGGGAACTGGAGAAACGTGGAAGGGGACAGAAGGGGCATAAACCTGGGAGGTGGCAGAAGAGGAAGAAACTTGGGAGGGAGGGAGGGAACTGGGGAGGAAGGTACAGTAACGAGGAGGGTGAACCTCTACACTTGTAACAGAGCCAGTGAGAAGGGAAGGGAAGAACCAGGTACAGAGACAGAAGGTAAAATGAGGTGGAAGATGGGTAGGAGGTGTTAACGGATCTTTTTTTATTTGCTTTTGAGAAGTAGAGGGACGATTAGGAGGAAGTGTCATACGAGATCTCGTCGCTACTGAGGCTTGTGAGGGAGAACACGAAGCGAGATCAGACAGGCGTTGAAGTAGGGACGTCTGAGCCTAGGACAGCAAAAGAATTAGGTACAGGAGTGACTATGGGAGAGGTAACCACAGAGGTGGTTGCAGAAGATTGGATCCCAGAAGTGGGGGGATGTTTTGTATCTCGGGAATAAGAAACAAGAGGTAGTCTCCCTTGGAGGCGGAGATGAGAAACTGCCATGGCAAAAGGGAGACCTTCTGCCTCTGAGGTAACCGATTTCCCGCTCGTTTAAGTAGCCTTGACAACGGCGAGAGTACGAAGGGCGAGCCTCATGACAATTAAGGCAAGAGGGAGGTCGATTGCAAGACATTAGAATGGTCATGGGCACCACAGACCAGACATTCGGCGATAGATCTACAATATTTCGCTGGATGGCCAAATCGCCAGCAATTTCTACACTGTTGCAGTGTAGGGATCGCCTTTCGAACTTGTAACCGATGTCCTGCTACATAAACTAAGGATGGGAGTTCACGGCTGTCAAAAGTTAAACGAGCCACATTCCTAGGGTATCATCTCCTCCAGCGGGCAGGAAAAACATAAGTGTCTACCTTGAGGATTGGGAGATCTTGGAGTTACAGCTGTTCAAGAATGTCAGTGCCACATGTCTGGAAATTTTGTTGAACTATGGTGTGGGGCAGAATGACTACCATTACAAGAATTGAGGGAATGATGTTTTTCAATAGTGACAGGAACAGTATCGATATGGGAAAGACGAGAAAGCTCATGAGCCTAGGTAGCATTCTGTACGGTGATGTGCGTACCGCTCTTAAGAGCATGAAAAGAAATATCTTCAACATGGTGTAGGAGTGCCTTGCCAATACTGGTCAGAAAGATAGGCAGTAGAGGAAGTCTGTCGTAAAGTGAAGAATTTAGTCCATTGTGCAGTCTGAAACCGAGCGTGGAAAGGTAGTGAAGGATGTGTCGATTTTTTCCGAGAAGAAAGAGAAGGTGGAGAAGTATCATCAGCAGGTAATTGTCGTTGGCGTTCAGGCGTGGGACCAGAGTTGGTTCGACGTGGAACGGGCGGGTGATTCGAAAATTGCCGCACCGTAGAGGGAGAGGCCGGAAGCATAGTCAGAGGAGAGCAAAGGTCAGATAAATCGAAGTAGTCAGTCGAGGCCTCAGTACCTGAAGCGGGTGAGGAAACAGCACCGACAAGAGGTACAGAGGCATGAGGAGTGTCCGAAGACTGGTCCAAAACACGAGGCGGGGTCAGAACGGGGTGCAGTATCAAGAAAGGGCCCGGGGGTAGCAGTTTCATGGACTAGGGCTGCCATGGTTAGGTTTTTTGTTTAAGAGAAAAAAAAAAAAAAAAAAAATAAAAAAAAAAAAAAAAAAAAAAAAAAAAAAAAAAAAAAAAAAAAAAAAAGGGGGGACCGGGGAAGGATATTTCCTAGGAGGAATGAAAGGGCCAGAAATCTCCCTCTGTGCCCAAGAGGACCTTAGCACCACAAGTAGTGCAGATGCAGCATGGAACTCTTGCCATACCCTACTCATCATGCCAGTAAACCGGCAATCCGGGATAGCAACCTCACATCTGCCGAGCCACCTCGGTGGACAAAAGAGGGCGGCTGGAAATCCACCACAAAGCATACCTCATTCGGCCACCACCCCTGGAATCCGAAAGGTGCCTTCCAGAGATACACCCGTCACCCCGAGAGACACCCAAAGCCACCCTCCGGGATACCGGAGAGGGATCGAGACATCCCCAGGCAATCCAGATTCCATGGCAAACTATGCCACCGCCAAGAACCTCAATGGAATGGACCCCGGTACCCTTTCCCCTACCTAGGAACCAGAGTGCCTGTGGGAAGAAAAAAAAATCCCAAAGGCCAAAAAGGAAGGGCAAAAGGGAAGGGTGGGGAGGCAGAGGAAAGGAAAAAGGGGAGGATGGGATAGGGAATGGGGGATTGGGGGGGTAATTAGGTTCGGTCTGAGGAAAGACAGACAGGTCTAATTCCTCAGACCAAGAGCTTCACAATGCCAAGGAGATTCCCCTTGAAGAGGAGGGTGCTGTGAGAGCTTTGGATTATATCATGGTGGATTTATATATATATATATATATATATATATATATATATATAATATCCCTGGGCAACTAGGGGGGCGGGGGGTTTGCGAGGTGCGGTGGCGGGTATTAGCGGTAACTGTTTACTGCACGATGTGTCATAAGGAACTGTATGGGAGGAGGTGGGTGCAGGATTTTTCGGAGGGATATAAAACACTAATGTTAGGGCTTTTATTGAATCTGTAAATTTGTGTGGAATAAAGGTATGGAATAAGGTGTGGAATAAAGTAATTATAATCATTGGGTGCGCTAAACCAGCAGGATTAGACGGCACGTGTGAGGGGAAGTAATTGAAGGTTTTCAGGCTCAATTCACGGAACTGGAGCACTGATCCAATTTCCTAGATAAAGAGCCCCTCAATAGTGTTAAAGAACCTTGAGGGGTCCTGCACATTAAGAAAATCCTACTAGCACAAAATTTAGTAATTTGTTACATAACCGAGGGAGATATTTAAGCAAAGTCTCTGCAAAAAGTTTATTGAACTATTCTAATTTAATTATCTTATAATTAAGCTTTATCAATTTCAGCTTCCTTAGAGGCCAACTTGGCTTTAAATATTTCTCCAACTTCTCTGGCTCCAGGTTCATTGATCTCTGCATAACCTGGAATATTTGATTTGCACTTTTGTAGCCAGTTGCACAAGTTCTTGTGATGGGCAAAATCTATTCCCACAGATTCTATGGTAGACACCGTTGCCACGAGGATATGGTCTGCAATGGTGATCTTTGGAGAGACTGCCCCAATCTGTCCGGTCAAAAATTGGTCTAGCCAGCCTAGAGCTTCATCAATGCAAGGAATTTGTTCCTCGTCCGGTTCCTGTCCCTCGAAGAGGACTGGGTACTGGAGGAAAATAGAAGGCACTTAAAGGTTGCTATGTAAATTTTTGGGTCAAATACTAAAGAATTTAGTGCCTCTTGCAGTACTGTTATTTAAGCCACAGACACTTACCACATACTTGCCAAAGCGTTGGAAAAGTTTGTCTATATCAAAGTACATGAGACGGTCCAACAAAGCGCGGGTTCTTGGTTCCTTTGGACACAAGGAGTCATCCTTCCCATATTTTGAAACAAGGTAGGTGCAGATGGCACGGCTGTAGGGGGGGAAGGGAGGAAGTTTTTTTTTCACTAGTCCAGTTTAGGTTATGGTGATCACAAAATGCTATGGCATAAATCCGTAAATTACCCACCTCTCCCAGAGAACGAAGCCATTGTCATCTAGAGTTGGGACGCAATGCTGAGGGTTCAGCTCCAAGAATTCAGGCTTAAATTGTTCTTTCATCCCGAGATCAACATGCTTCAGATTAAGTTCTAGTTCGAGCGCCTTAGCTGTCAGCATCACAGACCGACAGTGAGCACAAGATGAAGTATAATAAAAGTCCAGAGGCATCTTTAATCCTAGGAAAAAATAGACGTTAGGCTTATTGGTTTGGGAGAATGAAGTTAACCAAGAGGAATATTAACCTAAAGTTACTGTCGGGTTAGGAGAACCTCGGACTTCAGGCAAAGCAATTTGAGCGGGAAATTAAAATTATAATCATGGTTAGAGCTAAACCCGTGGGATTATACAGCTATGTGGGAGGGAGATTGAAGGTATTTCGGTTCAATTAAGTGAACCGAAGCGTAGATGCAATTTTCTAGATCAAGAGTGCCTCACCAGCATCTAGGAACCTCCTGAGGAGGGAGGTTACAAATCTTTGTTTGTGGCGATGTGGATTACACCGCCCATTTGAGAAGATAGCTGTGCACGTTTTGGGGTGGCAAGATAAAGGTGCATATTCTTTATGAAAAGATTGTTAAGCAGGTGTAGGCTTAATTTTTTTTTTTTTTTGGGGGGGGGGGCAATAGTTCTAAAACAGATTTAGAGTAGAAACAAAGTTTTGCTAGTTTAATAACTGAATTTCCTACATTAAGAACTCAAGTTCCAAATTTATCAAGAAAATACTTATAGCAACGAGAAGACTCAATAGGCTCAGCACGACCCTTTGAAATGGTAAAAAAAAAAAAAAAATTAAGCAACAAGAACTTTCAACATGATAAACTATAAATAAACAAACCTTAAATGTAAGAGCAAAGAGCAAGTTAATCCAGTGAGTGCAGTCACTGACAGTTGCTGCTACACTGACAACACCCCTACGTTCAGTGCAGAGGAAAACACTACTGACCCAGCAAGGGAACTAACGATCAGCTACTGATGCCATAATGATAATTTCATGACACCTCAAAATTAATATTTTTCCTTACCACAAAAATGTAAAACTGGCCATACCAAAGCAAGAATGTATTAGATAAATATGGATAAACTCCCAGAAAATTGAAGAGAGAAAATTATGACAATAATCCAAAAAATTAATAAAAATAGAATGAATGACTAGGTTGTCAATGCCATCTATTGGTCAGATCATCGCTCCTCACACGACTCTTAAGTTCTCCTTGGTACAAGGAATCAGTCAACTGACAAATATACAGGGTGCAGCATGAAGCATTTATCATTATTTTTTTCCTGTTCATTGTTCAACTTTGTAACTTGCAGAAAAAAGGGGGTTAACTTTGCACTGAATGAAATTTCTCTTATCATTCTCTGCTCGTCTGTTGGTGTGAGCAGACGTACGCCTGCTGCCCTCTCTCGGCGATTGGAAGACTTCCTGTTTTTTCCAATATGGCTCAGAGTGTAAGGAGGAGGGTAAATACTGTGGGCATCCAGCTGGTTCGCAAGGCGATTTCACTGCAGCTGCTCCTGTGCTGTTGCCATTAATCATCCGGGATATGTATGGTATTCAGGATGAAGAATTGTACGGTGTAGCACTTTATGGTGCATACAGGGTGTTTGTTAGGTTGTTGAACACCGGCGTCAACGAGAGGCTGGTCGAGAAATACCAGGATGTGCGAGTGGACGTCAATTCTATGGTGAGTGTCCGCCTTCATGACGTCTCCAGGCATTACACATGGGTTAGAGTGCGAAATGTACCGTTTGAGGCTGATGAAACGGACATACGCAATGTTTTCAAGGACTACAGGACCGTTCACCTGGCACAGCCTGACAAGTGGGTAGAAGGTGCATATGTGGGATTCCCAGAGGGCACGTTTTCACTGAAAATGACGATACGACACCCCATACCATCATATGTTATATTGGAGGCCTTCAGGACTCAGCTCATGATGTCCTATACTGGGCAATGCAGGACCTGAAGGCGTTGTGGTGGTTATGATCGCATTGTTGCATATTGTGAACAACAGACTCGACTTCATGGTGTAGAATGTACTGCTGCAGGGGAATCTGAGCAAGTTGGAAGTGCTCTGGAGCTACAGGAAGGACGTAGGCCTGGTTGTCTGTGGGGTGAGGAGGTGGAGCAAGCGGAGGCAGTGGCGGGTGGGCACCTGACGGCCCCTGTGGCTGGGGGCCCTGTGAGACCCATTTTGCCTGATGGTGTGGGGCCGGCATGTTTCGGCGGAGGAAGCCATCGACGAGGTCCTAGAGACTGTGCTCACCTCGCTGTTTCCCCAGTCCGATGGGGAGGGCGAGTCGGTGACGAAAGCCGATGTGAGGAATGCTGCAGACCTGTGTGGACAGCAAAATGAGCCCATCGACTTGGTGGTGTCTCACGGGGCTATGTGCCCAGAGGATGGGAAGGTTGGACATGTGGTGGATGTGGAGGTTCACAGTGAGGTATCACAGGAGGTAAGGATGGGAACAGGTGGAGTCACGTGCAAGCGTGAGGCTGTGACATCTGATTCTGATGATGTCCTGACTCCAGCACAGAGGACTGGCAAGGTGGTGGTGGTGGAGGAGGATGTTGGTGGTCCCTCCAGGACTTTGGACCCGGAGCTGGACCGGGGGAGTTAAGGCTGCCAGTAGAGACATGCATAAAGGAGGTCCGAAAGGGCATGGTGGCATTGTGAGGAAGGTGTCAAAGCACAGAGGGAAGAAACCACCGCTGGCCTAAGGTGTATGACAGTTAACATTAATGGTTTGTGTCAGGATGTGAAGTGTGCGTGGTTTGCAAGTTTCTTGTGCCAGCATAGAGTGGATGTTGTATTTGTGCAAGAGCACAATATCAAGGTAGGGTGTGTATTGGAGGTGAATAGATATAGGGCTTTTGTGATGCAGACAGGATGCTTGAAGGGAGGGGTGGGAGTCCTTCTCCGGGAGGCAAGCCCATTTGTGGTTAGTAGAAGTGAAGGGGGGGCGAGGGCCTTATTATCAGAGTGGATGGATGGTGGATGGGAGAGCGAGTGGCTTTAGTGTGTGTGTGTATGCACCCGCAGAGAGTGATGTACGTCTGAAAGCAGATTTTGTGAGGGATGAGCTCATTTATTCTTTCCGTTCTTTACCACCTGTTGCTATTGTGGGAGGGGATTGGAATTGTGTTATTCGCAGGGCAGACGTTGAGCCGCATGGTGCAGGGCATTTTTCAACTATCCTAGGTGATCTTATGAGAGATGTGTGTCTACGTGACGTATTTGGGGGTGGGGCTTGGGAGGTGGAGCACACTTTTGTGAGACATGGATATGCGGCGAGGCTAGATCGGGTGTACATCACAAAGCGGGTAAGAGTGGAGTCCTTCTGTATGATGGAGGTGGAATATTCAGATCACAGGGCAGTTGTGGTAGACCTAGGGTGGGATGGGCTGGCCAGGAGGTGTAAGAGTTATTGGAAACTAAACACGAGGATCCTGGGTGATGAGGGGCAGGGAGGATTTGAGACGTTGTGGGCAGAGCTCAGTGAGGAAAGGCAGGGCATAGAGGATTTACTGGGGTGGTGGGACGGGGTGGCTCAGGTACGAATATGTAAGTTTTATGTGAGGGAGGGGAAACGCATAATGCAACAATCATATGGGCTCCTTCAGTACATAGTGTAGGTTGAGGGATTGCTATGGGAGAGGTGGACAAGGGGGAGCATATCCTGTAGAGGAGATGGAAACGTTGAAGGGAAGGATTTGAGAGCTGCAAAATGAACTGTTTAATGCGGTGCATATGCAGGGGGGGGGTTGAGGAGGTGTTATGTGGCGATCGACCGTCGGCGTGTGTTTTACGAGGTCAGCAGCGACGTCGGACGGCCACTGAGGTTGGTAGGTTAATCGTCCACTCTGAAGTGGGGGATTATCGTGAGGGGCAAGTGTTCAGGACGACTGAGGAGATGAGTGGTTATGCAGATGCATGGTATGAGCAGTAATTGGGATGTAGTGGTGTGGGAGATGCAGCATTGCATAGCGTCTGCGAGCTAGTGCCATGTTCATTGGGGCATAGTGATCAAGTAGCGCTGGGTGGGGAGATAGATGAGGGTGAGGTTTGGCGGGCATTAGCGAGTATGCATACAGGAAAGACTAAAGGGATTGATGGATTACCCTGTGAATTTTACCTGCTGAATTGGAAGTTAATGAGTGGATTCCTAGTGGAGTTGATGAATATCATGAAGGAGAAAGGGGTGTTGGGGGAGTTGAAAGCCACAGCAGTGGTTGTTCTGGTCCTGAAGGGAGAGGTTCAGAATACCCTCAAGGATTATCGGGCGATATCTTTACTTTGTGCAGATTATAAATTGTTTGTGAAAATACTGGGAAATCGCCTGAAATGTGTCGTGGGGCATGTCGTATCTGGAGGGCAATATGGGTTACCTGGCAGATCTATGGTCGAGGGCCACAGACGTCTTAAGGGGTTTGTAGAGGGTTTGGGGGAAAGGCTGGTGCTTACTTGCTTTGGATTGGCAGGGAGCATATGACCGAGGGGCGCAGGTGCATGTACAAATTAATGGTCGCATAGGAGAAGCCATGTGTATGGGGCGGGGCCTCAGGCAAGGATGTCCACTATCTCAAATCCTGTTTGCCTGTGTTCAAGACCCATTTTACAGACTCATTGAGGCACGTATCTGTGGGGGGGTGGGGGCAGGGGAGGTGGCGTGTGGGCCGGGGATCGTACGATATGTCGACGACACGACGGTACTTGTGCAGGAGGGAAATAGTTTGAGAGAGGTGGGAGAGGTCATTCGTATGTTTGGGGAGGCTACAGGGATGAGGGTTAATGTGGAGAAATCATGCTTATTAAAGTTGGGAAATTGAAACTGGCAGGGGGATTGGGATGCTGGTGTGAAGTGGAGGGTGGTGGATAGCTTAAAGATATGTGGAATAGTGTTTATGGAGAATCAAGTGCGGTCGAGAGAGAGGAACTCAGAGCGTATTGTGGAATGGGTGCAGCATAGATTGGGGAGTTTGTGCCCATATCATTTGACATTGTTGCAGAGGGCCATCGTGGTAAACACGTTACTATACACTAAGGTTTGGCATGTGGCGGCAGTTTACCCCTTAACGGGACAAGGAATTACGAGAATCTTAAAGCAGGTGTTTAGGTTTATATGGGGTTCTGGGTGTGATTGGCTGAGGAGGGAGGTGGTAATGCTGCCGGTACGTCAGGGGGGGTTAGGGTTATTGGATCTATGGCGTTGGGTAAAATGTGTTTTCTTATGAAGGGAGTATGTACGAGTCGGGTGTGGGGGGGTTAAAGCTTCTGTATGAGGGAGTGCAGAGGTGGTATGTGGGTGCAGAGTTGAGGGAATGTGAGGAGGTGCTGTGTACCCTTATGGTCCTATGGGAGCCTGGCAAGATTCGCATAGGGGTTTTGGCGAGAGTAATTGGGAGCCGGGTGGTGGTGCCGGTGGAGGGAATATACCCCATGTATGGATGGGGAGATATTTGGTGTCGTTTTCGTAAGTTGAAGCTCAGACCTCAGGTGCGGGAGGTTATGTTCCGTTTCCTGCATGGCATTTTGCCATCAGGAGCGGTTCTGAGGGCGAGGCGAATAGTAGAGGAGAGTGGGTGTGGAGTGTGTGGTGGAGAGGATACGGCATATCATGCGGTGTATTTTTGGGAATGTTTGGGGAATGTTAGGGATTGGATGAGTAGGATAGTGAGGCTAGTGGGAGGGGGGGCATACCAGTGTTGAGTGCGCTTGTTTTGGATGTGGGAGGGGTGCCAGAGAGTACACAACGAGCATTGGCATATTTAATGGTAGATTTTGTGTACGTGTCGTGGGGTATGCGTGGGTATGGGGATAGGGTTGCGAGAAAACGGGTAATGGCAGCTACTTTTTATAGGACGGTTTGAAGGAATAGGGAAACATATGGATCGCGGTGGGAGGGAGCCTTCCCCGCAGGTTATCGTGGTTTAACTGTTGGGATCTTACTGGCTTTGTAGTGGGGGGGGGTTGTCATGGCTGGGGCAAGAATTGAGAATATCTTCTGGGGTTCCAATGGCTTGGAAACTGAGGGAGCTACAAGGAAAAGGGCAGCAGCGTCAGATTCGGACGATGTTCTGACGCCGGCGCAAAGGCCAGGGAAAAAGACATGGGGTTATGGTACCCAGAGTGACTCTACGAGAGGGCCACAACAGAAGGGGGGGGATGGTTGGGAAGGAGGGTGGAGTATGTGGCAAAGGCCAAGTCCAGGGGAATGGTCTGAAAGGGAAGAGTATTGACATGAGGCAGGGAGGGAAACCTTAAACAGGCCTCAGGTGTGTAACAATAAATATTAATGGTCTGTGTGATGGTGTTAAATGAGAGTGCTTCAGGATGTTTTTGAATAGGTACAAGGTTGACATAGGTTTTGTGCAGGAGCATAATTTTAAGCTTGGTCGTGAATTAGTGGTGCCTGGGTATCAGGCTTATGTGTTGCCGTCTGAGCATTTAAAAGGAGGAGTGGGTGTGTTGATCAGGAAGGCGAGCCCGTTTGTATTGCACAGGAAAGAGAGGGGGAGGGGGGAGAGTATTACATGTGGAAGGATGGTGGATGGGAGAGAGAGTGGCGTTTGTGTGTGTGTATGCCCCAGCAGAAAGTGACGTGAAAGTAAAGATGGATTTTGTGCGGGAGGAGCTTGTGTACTACCTACGCATCTTACCATCTGTGGCGATTGTAGGGGGGGGGATTGGAACTGTGTAGTTAAGAGGGCAGACGTGGAACCCAGAGGAGCGGGATATTTTTCCTCAGTCTTGGAGGGCCTGCTTAGAGATCTTCAGTTACGTGATGCTTTCAGGGGAGGTCTGTGGGAGGTGGAACATACGTTTATAAGACTGGGATATGCGGCTCGTTTGGACAGGTTATATTTATCTCAGAGGGTTTTGGTAGAGTCTTTTAAAACTATTGAGATGGTGTCTTCCGATCATAGGGCAGTATTAGTGGAGGTGGGATGGGATGCTTTGGCTCCTAAGCAGGGAAGTTATTGGAAACTGAACACAATGGTTTTGGGGGATAGGGAGGAAGTGGAAGGTTTTGCAGTATTTTGGGAACAGCTCTGTGCAGACAGAAGGACTGAGGAGTATGTGGTAGGATGGTCGGATAGTGTGGCTAAGGTAAGAATGCGTCAGTTTTATGTGAGGGAGGGCAAACGTATTAATCAATTGTGGTATGGTTTGTCAAATTATTTAGAATCTAGATTACGGGATTGTTATGAGGGGGGGCGCTGTATAGCCCTTGTGGCTTAGCGCTTCTTTTTGATTATAATAATAATAATATGAGGGGGGGCGGTGGCCGGGGTGTACCCAGTGGAGGATATACACATGTTGAAGGACAGGATAAGGGATTTGCAAGAAGAACGTTTTGCAGCGGTACGGGTACAGGCGGGGTTGGAGGAAGTGTTCTGGGGCGACAAGCCATCGGCTTGTGTGCTGCGAGGACAGAAGGTACAACAGCGAACGACTACAATACCGGGATTGCAAGTCATTTCTTCGGTGGGGAGTTTTAGAGAGGGTCAGGTATTATGGGAAATCACGGGGATGAGTGCATATGCAGATAGATGGTTTGAGGAATACGGGAAAAGTAGTGGGGTGGATGGCGAGGTTCTTGGGCAGGTATGTGAGTATGTGCCGTGCAAACTGGGGAGGAGTGATCGGGAGGCACTGGGTGGGGTCATTGAGGAGGAGGAAATATGGAGAGCCCTTATGGACATGAGGAAGGGAAAGGCACCCAGGATCGATGGTTTACCAAGCGAATTTTACGTACAGCACTGGGGTCTGCTTAGGGGTTTCCTAGTAGGGTTAATAAATGCCATGAAAGAAGGAGGTAAGATGGGAGAATCGCAGGCAACGGCAGTGGTTGTGTTGGTCCCGAAGGGTAAACAGCAGAGTACCCTTTGGGATTACCGAGCCATTTTGTTGCTTTGTGCTGATTATAAATTGTTCGCGAAAATTCTTGGGAAACGGCTTAAATGTGTTGTGGGGAGAGTCGTGTTTGAGTCTCAGTTTGGGTTACCTGGTAGGTCAATGGGCTAGGGCCACGGGATCATAAAGGGGTTCCTGGAGGACATGGAAAGGGGAAGAGGGGCGTTGGTGGCATTGGATTGGCAATGGGCTTATGACAGGGTGGAAAGAAAGGCTTTGAGGGATATTCTCCTACGACAGGGGTTTGGCTAAGAAATAGTGGGGTGGGTGGATACGTTGTACTCAAACATGAAGGTAAGGGTGCAAATCAATGGGTGTGTGGGGGAGGGAGTCGACATGGAGCGGGGTCTTCAGCAGGGATGTCCATTATCACAACTATTGTTTGAATGTGTTCAGGATCCCTTTTATAGGATGGTGGAGGAATGTCTAAGGACAGGGGAAGATGGTGAGCAGAAGCCTTGGCCTGGTTTGGTGGGCTATGTTGATGATACAACTACTTTGGTGAGTGAGGAGACACGGTTAGGACTTTTGGGGGAAGTTGTATACACAATTTTAGGAGAGCTACTGAGATGAAGGTAAATCTGGAAAAGTCACTGATAATGGGGCTGGGAGAGTGGGCAGTGAGATTAGAATGGGGATGTGATGTTGTGCAGTGGTGAACCGGGAGTCTGAAAATCTGCGGTGTCGTGTATGAGGCTGACCTGAGTGCTGCAAGGGTTAACAATTCGAATAGGATGGTGGAACAGGTGCAGCGACGTTTGGGAATGCTGCGACCTCACCATTTAACCCTTAGGCAACGTGCAATTATCATCATTGTATTACTATATAGTAAAGTCTGGTTTGTTTTGGCTGTGATGCCGTTAACAGGAACGGCGATCATGAGTATTCTTAGAATGGTGTTCAAATTTTTGTGGGGTTCAGGGTGCAACTGGTTGCGAAGGGAGGTAGTGACATTGCCGGTATGTAGGGAAGGTTGGGTTTGTTGGACTTGAGAAAGCGCATGAAATGTGTGCTTATTAAGAGGGAAGTGATGAGTGCAGGTGGATGGAGGGGGGGTCAGCTAGATAAGGTACATGCTCACCTGAGGAAATGGTATGGAGGGGCGGAAATGAAGGAATGTGAAACAGTGTTATGTGCCTTAGTGTTAGCCAGGGAACAGGGAAAAGTATAGGTGGGAACTTTGTGTAAGTTGTTAGGGGGACATGTAGTGGCATCGGTTGAAGGGATCTACCCCATGTATGCATGGGATGTAATATGGCAAAGATTTAGTAAATTAAGGATACGACCTAGGACGCGTGAGGTTATGTATCGTTTCCTGCATGGAATTTGGCCAACGGGAACGATGCTCGGAGATAGGAGGGTTATTGAGGGTGGGGGGGTGTGGCAGATGCAGTGGGGAAGAGACTGCGTATCATGTTGTCTATTTTTGTGAAGGTTTGGAGTGCATCAGGGTATGGATGAGTAAGGTAGTGGTGAGGGTGGGGGGTCAAGGTATGTCGGTATTGCGAGCGTTGAGTCTTGATATGAGTGGTGTGGATGAGGGTGTGGTAAGGGGTTTAGCATATGTAATCGTGGACTACATATATGTTTTGTGGGGTATGAGGGGGAAGGTGGGTGGGGATGTGCTGAGAAGGACTTTGGCGCCGACGTTTTATCAAACTTTGTGTCGCAATAGAGACATTTTTGGGAAAAGGTGGGGGGAGGTTTTTTCTGAGGGTTATAGAGGACTAACAATAGGGAATTTATTGGCGTTATAAGGGGCTTTAACTGCCGAGGTGAGTAGGTCGGTAAAAGGGTTGGGGTTCAGGGGTATTCAACGGGCTCACCTCCTTGGGTGTGCAGTGATGGGTGATTGGGTGTGATTGGAGTACTCGTGTGGGACTAGATGAGAGGTTGTGAAAGATTAGTTTTGCTTAGTTCCCTTGATGGGGAAGGTGTAAATAGCAGTTTAAATATATAACATTTATTAATATATAACCTATAAATTATATAACATGTATATTTTCTTTGGTAGCGTATTATGTTCCGCTTGTAATGGTCTTGCAATTGAATTTTAACTTTTCTTGAGAGGGCATTCCTTTCACTATGGTTCCTTGGAGCACTCAGTTATTTTTTGCCATTTTTGTAACGTGTTCCTGCATCAGTTTTGAAGTAATTACCTATTATGTAAACATGTTTGGATAAGGATTAGGTCTCTAAATTAATATTTTTGTATATATATATTTGTATGTAATACTAGTTAGGCACGTGCTAGAAGGCACAGCGAAAGTATAATCTTGTGGAATGTTTGTTACGTTTTGGTAAGTTTGTATGTGGCGTGTTAGATGATATAAGGAGTTTGGTGTCGTTATACTTACTAAAATCATGATGAACTATTTGGATAATACTTATTCATGTCCTAGTCTTGGGTTAGTTAAAATATTTACATAGCCTAGTAGTGCACCACTATGTAGCATGTGGTGTATTATCTTGCATTTTGTGCGTGAACTTCACTTTATGTAATGTTTTGAAAGTTTGTATTTCATGGTTGTTAACATTAATATATTGATATTATATATTAGTGGTGTATATTCTTCTACTTTTTACTGTGTATGTGTATAGGAATGTATGTTTCATATCTGTTTTAGTTGTAAATTTATGTTTTTGTGTCTTGTTGGTCATGTACTACCAACTCTTGGTAAATACTCATTAAGATTTTGATGAGGTCAGGGTATGACCATTAATTAAGATAATTAATGTATGTTATTTAGAACGGTGACTGTACATATGTTAAGGGGGGGGGAGAAGTGTCAGCTGTGTTTCTGCACTGGCAATAATGATTATTGTAAAAGGAGGGTTTGTAGGATGTGTTGTGGGTTATGTATATGGTTGTAATATGGCCATGATCTATGGTGTTTATTTTCTGTACTGGGATTGTGTACTAGAGGTTTTGCAATGTCTAATATGGTTTTTAATTTTATACTCTTATACATTATTGTATTTGTTCTATGTTTTAAATAAAAATATAAAAAAAAACTGTACCCAGTACACTGAACCACAAGTTCTCAACTGCACCCAGTACACCGAAACACAAGCTGGTCAACTGAACCCAGTACACTGAACCGCAAGTTCTCAACTGAACCCAGTACACTGAACCACAAGCTGGTCAACTGCACCCAGTACACTCAACCACAAGCTGGTCAACTGCACCCAGTACACTGAAACACAAGCTGGTCAACTGAACCCAGTGTACTTGCTTCGGCAGTACATATACTAAAATTGGAACAATACAGAGAAGATTTGCATGGCCCCTGCGCAAGCATGACACGCAAAATCGTGAAGCATTCCACATTTTTTTATTGTCCCCTTTGCTTTCGGGCCGAGAGGATCTACTGCACAGACGCTCCTCAGTTGCCCGGCTGAGGTGGTGTGAGGTGGTGCTTGTCGTGCCTCTGCTGTCAAACCAGGAGAACTACCAATAGTCAATATGGCATTCAGTCATAGATGCCGGATCAACACTGTGGGAATAGAGCTTCTCCGTGGGGCAATATCGCCTGTTTCGGGGCAAGTATTACTTCCCAAGATCATAAGAGAGACGTATGGTATTCAGGATGGAGAGTTATACAGGGTAGCATTAAATGGAGCACAGAATTTTTGTGAAATTGCTCTCAGCAACAGTCTACGAGTCGTTAGGTAAGACACATATGCAACAGTTAGGTATCTTTATTTCGAAACATTTCGCCTACACAGTAAGCTTCTTCAGTCGAGTACAGAAAAGTTGATAGAAGCAGAAGAGACTTGAAGACGATGTAATCAGTCCATCACCCTTGAAGTTTTGAGGTGGTGAGTCCCTCAGTCTGGAGAAGAGTATTGTTCCATATTCTGAAACAATATGGAGTTGAAGTGACAGGATGGAGCCTTATATAGCGCCAGGAGTTGAGTTGTAGGCCACTAGTAGAGGTAAGAATATAGTGGCCTACATCTCAACTACTGGCGGTATATAAGGCTCCATCCTGTCACTTCAACTCCATATTGTTTCAGACTATGGAACAATACTCTTCTCCAGACTGAGGGACTGACCACCTCAAAACTTCAAGGGTGATGGACTGATTACATCGTCTTCAAGTCTCTTCTGCTTCTATCAACTTTCCTGTACTCGACTGAAGAAGCCTACTGTGTAGGCAAAACGTTTCGAAATAAAGATTCCTAACTGTTGCATATGCATCTTACCTAACAACCTATCGGTATTTTATGCCATTTTAATATTCAGTCAACGAGTCGTTCGTAAATCTTTTTCAGGACGTAAGTCTTGATGCTACGACGGCTGTTCGTGTAAGGATGATTGACGTATCCAGGCATTTTACATGGATTAAGCTTCGTAATGTTCCTCTGAGGCAGACGAAGCACATATTAGAAGAGTTTTTGAGGAATATGGGACAGTTCATTTGGCCCAGCACGGCACGTGGGTGTCGGGAGCTTACGCGGGTCTGTCGGAAGGCACCTTTACCTTAAAAATGACCTTGCGGCACCCCATACAGTCCTACGTGCACCTACAGGACTTTAAGAGACAGGTCATGGTATCATACACCGGGCAGAGATGTACATGCCGTGTATGCGGAGAATATGATCACATAGCAGCGGCATGTGGAAAGCGACAATGAGCACCTGGCCCAGCGACAGAGGCATCTGCCCCTGCTAGGGAGGAGACAGACGAGGAACAACGGAGTGAAGAAGGGCGTGGTCGTCTACGGAGCGAGATAGTGGATGAGGCGCATGCGGCTGTGGGATGGGTGAGGCCCTGGACCAGTTAACTGGCCCCAAGACTATTCCAGTAGCAAATGACGAGTAGCAAGTACAGGAGGAAGTGCTGGGGCTTGAGGAGGAGTTGGCCGAGGTGTTGAAGTCCTTGTCACCTGAGGAGGCAGATGCATCTGAGCGGGCAGTAGATAATGAGCTGAAGGCTGTGGCGAGTCAACGGTAGGAGAATCATAAGGACTACGGGACTGACAGCGTGGCAGAGGTGTCACCGGGTTCAATGAAAAAATGTACAGTGGAAGTAGAGGTCCATTGTGAGGCATCCCCAGACCAAGCTATGGAGGATGAGATCGTCACGAGGAAGAGGGCTGCTGCACCGGATTCAGATGATGTCCTAACGCCAGCGCAGCAGCCTTGGAAGCAGTCTTGGGTGGATGGGGAAGATAGTGGTGGCCACGACAGAAGGCACCGAAAGAAGGGGGGGAGGGAAGGGAAGGAAGTGTGAAGGTGGTAAGTGGAGCTCCAAGTTCTGGTGTCCCTGGGAAGTGTGGAGAGAGGAGGCAGGGTTGGAAACTTTAAGTGGCCTCTGGTATATGACAATAAACGTCAATGGTGTGTGTAATAGTGTAAAGAGAGAATGGTTTAGATCGTTTCTGAATAAATCTAGATTGGATGTTGTGTTCCATCAGGAGCATAATTTTAAGGAGGGTAGGGTGTTGGAGGTGGCAGTGTTTAAGGTGGTTACCCTGCCATCTGCCCGTTTAAAAGGAAGTGTGGGTATATTAATTAGGGAGGCGAGCCTGTTTGTTTTGCAGAAAAGTGAGGGGGAGAGGGGAGGGTGCTGTGTGTGGATGGTTGGTGGATGGGAAAGCGGGTATCCTTTATAAGCGTGTATGCGCCTGCAGAGAATAATGTACAGGTGAAACAGGAGTTTGTGTGTGAAGACCTTGTGTTTTTTCTTATGGGCATTACCGGATGTGACACTAGTAGGAGGAGACTGGAACTGCGTTATTAGGAGGGCCGACGTGGAACCGAAAGGGGCAGACTGTGTCTGTGGCCCTAAGAAACTTATTGAGGGATATTTGGTTATGAGACGCATTTGAGGGGGGGCGTGGGAGATAGAGCACACGTTTATTAGGAGAGGGCATGCCGCGCATTTAGACAGAGTGTATCTTTCCCATGGGGTTGTAGTACGATCTTTCAAAACTGTAGAGGTTGCGTATTCGGACCATAGAGCAGTAGTGGCTGAAGTGGAGTGGGAGGCATTTGAGGGAATATATAGGAGTTACTGGAAGTTAAACACAAGTGTGTTGAGCGACGAGGAGGGGTTGGAGGGGTTTGCAGTCTTATGGAAGGAGCTTAGTGGGGAAGCTAATGGGGTGGAAGATGTGGTGAAATGGTGGGATTGTGTCGCTAAGGAAAGAATTAAAAAACTTACGTGAGGGAGGGAAAATGTATAAATAACTTAAAATATGATCTTTCTAATTATTTGGAGGATAGGTTAAGGGGATATTATGTGCAGGGGGCTGTGGGGGGCAATTATCCCATGGATGAGATTGTTGAAGTGAAGGGGAGACTGAGGGAGCTGTAAGATGAGAGGCTTCAAGCAGTAAGGGTGCAGGCAGGGGTAGAGGAGGTGTTATGGGGCGACAAGCCATCAGCATGTGTATTGCGACGTCAAAAGCAATGACAGCAGGCTACAGCTATCCCAGGGTTAGAGGTCCACGAGTCGGTGGGAGGTTACAGGGTAAGTCAGGAGATACAGGCTATGAAAGGAATGTGTGCACATGTGGATAAATGGTATGAAGGGTATTGGAAAAGTGGGGGGTGGGGGATGAGGTTTTAGAGCAGGTGTGTGAGTATGTGACGTGCCATTTAGGGAACAGTGATAGGAAGGCATTGGAAGGGGTAATTACAGAGGGGGAAATAGAGATGACACTAAGGAGAATGAGGAAGGGCAAAGCTCCGGGAATAGACGGTCTACCGGATGAATTTTATCTACAGCATTGAGAGCTGATAAGGGGATTCATGATCAGGTTATTAAATCAGATGAAGGAGAGGGGTGAGTTGGGGGAGAAACAGGTAACAGCCGTTGTAGTGTTGCTCCCAAAGGGTAAGGGGCAGCACACCCTCAAGGACTGCCGTGCCATATCACTGCTATGCATAGATAAGTTGTTTGCTAAAATCTTGGGTAATAGGTTTAAATGTCTTGTAGGGCGAGTGGTGTCAAAAACGCAGTTTGGGTTGCCTGGAAGGTCGATGGTAGAATGTCATGGGATACTGAAGGTTTTGTGGAGTCGAAAGGGGGGAGGGGGGCAGCATTGCTGGCTTTAGACTGGCAGGGGGCATATGACAGAATGGAAAGGGGAACATTGGGTGCTATACTCAGGAGGCAAGGTTATGTGGGAAGAAATAGTAAATTGGGTAGCCACTTTGTACAAAGGAGCCATGGCGAGGGTACAGATAAATGGATGCTTGGGGGAGGAGATTGCAATGGGGAGAGGACTTAGGCAGGGGTGTCCTATGTCGCAAATATTGTTTGCATGCATTCAGGACCCCTTCTATGGAATGGTTGAGCATCGAGTGTGTAATGGGGGTGGGGGCTGGGGGTGAAGGAAAGTATGGCCTGGATTAATAGGATATGTAGATGATACGACCGTCTTGGTTCAGGAAGGGATGTCGCTGGGGGCTTTAGATGACGTTGTGCGATTGTTTGGAGGTGCAATAGGAATGAAGGTGAATAGCGAGAAGTCAATGGTCATGGGGTTGGGAGATTGGGTGGGGAGAGTGGGACGGGGATGCAACATTGTGAGGCTACAGATGGAGTCATTAAAAATTTGTGGTATCATCAATAGAGAAGACCTGGACGCGGCATGGGAGGAAAACTCGAATCGGTTGTTGGGAAGGATCCAGGGGTGTCTGGGTGCATTGACACCTCATCTTCTGACCCTCGTGCAAAGAGTGATTGTCATAAATGTAATATTGTATAGTAAGGTGTAGTATGCAGCAGCCGTGTTCCCAGTAACGGACAGCGATTGCAGGAATTCTGAGACAGGTGTTCAAATTCTTGTGGGGTTCGAGTTGTGATTGGCTACAGAGAGAGGTTGTAATGTTGCCTGTGCGTTAGGATGGGTTGGGGTTGCTGGCTCTGAAAAGGAGGGTTAAATGTGTGTTTCTTAAATGGGAGGTGTTGTGCGAGGGAGTGAGGAAGGGGGCAGCTGAATAAAGTACATGACACGTTGGGAAAGTTGTATGGTGGAGTAGAGGGAATGTGAAACCGTCTTGCGGGCTTTAATGGTGGCTCTAGAACCGAGGAAACTTTGAATAGGTGTTTTGTGTATGTTGCTTGTGGGGAGGGTCGTTGCCCCAGTGGAGGGGATTTTCCCCATGTACTCATGGGTGAGTATATGGTACAGATTTAGTAAGTTGAGGTTAAATCCAAGGATGCAGGAGGTAATGTATCGCTTTCTGCACGGCATTCTACCGTCGGGAGAGGTACTATAAATCAGAAGGGTAGTAGAGGCTGGGGGGTGTGGAATCTGTGGAGGTGAGGAGACGGCGTACCATGTAGTATATTTTTTTGTGAGGGTTTGGAGGGTGTCAGGTATTGGTTAAGTAGGGTGGTACAGAGGGTGGGGGTCTAGATGTGGGAGGGTTAGATGAGGGTGTTATAAGAGCTTTGGGTTATATCATGGTGGATTATATATATATATTGTGGGTAACGAGGGGGCAGGGGGTTTGTGAGGTGCGGTGGCGGGTATTAACTGTGACGGTTTATCGCACGATGTGTCATAATAAGGAACTGTATGGGAGGAGGTGGGTGCAGGACTTTTTGGAGGGATATAGAATGCTAACGTTAGGGTTTTTATTGAATCTGTAAATTTGGAAGGGTGAGTAGAGGAGTGAGTCTTGGATAACATATGTAAAAGGGGAAGTCAGGGGCCACAACGGGGTTGCCTCCCAGGTGGGTGAGGTGACGTGAATGTGGGCATAGAAGATGTGGTGTAGCATGAAAGTTGGTACAGAGAGCAGAGTGATGAAGTAAGGTAACTTTGTATTTACGTGTGTGGAATTAGTGTTTGCAGAGTCATTATATATATGTGGCTGGTATTCAGGGGGGTAGGGGGATTTTTTTTTATATTTTATTTAAAAACATTACAATTCATGAACATAATTAAAAGTGCACAAACCGACTCTTCCACAGTAAAATAAATTTACATAGTAAAAATACACACCGGACAATTCAGCATTGTGCCAATACAAACTACCCTACAGTCCCTGTGCATAAGACCCCGGTTCCACCTTTTTGATATACAATAATACACAAGTTTTATACAATACAGCATTCAAAACATGACAATATGCATTACATTAACATAAACAAAATAGTAACGCTAAACCTACAATAAGCGTTAATATGTCACGTAGGAAAAACTATGAAATGGTACACGAAAATTACTTAAGTCACAAGTATCACAAACGTCCCTAACACAGAATAACCACACCGTACATTACTGTGGAAATACAACCTCACACATTACACACCAGACATCTCTCATGATGACACAAAAAACATTATTGCCCACAGTGACTAGCAAATTACGACACCTACCAACCCCCCAACATAATTTTTTTTATATATTTTATTTAAATGATCATTATGCATGTGATTCTCATACAACTAGAAATATACATGATCAACAAACAAAATTTTTTTAAGGATGAGCACAAATTCAGAGGTTTAATAAGGCCAAAAAAAACCTGGAAGAAACATAAGCACTCATCATCTATATATAACCAAAAACAACCCCCCCCCCCAAAAAAAAAATAAAACCTAACAAAACACTGTAATATCTTAACCTATTTATCCAGTGCAATTACTGGAAAGTCAACAAAATTATACCATTAGTGATAACGAAGATATGTAAACCCTAAACCAGAACAATACACCTATGATTTACATACAATTGCTACATACAGCATCGTATAACAAACAGATTTATTAAGGATACACATAACCAAAAACTACCTCAACATTGGTTAAAACCAAAACTCTGGTGAGTCTTGACCGCTCACCACCTATATATAAATTCCTAAACTCTAACATTTAACTGAAACATTGCTCAATTTTTTTTTTATTTATAAAAATTTTATGTAACAGAACAAAAAGGTACATACATGTAGCATACAAAGACAAAAACATGCTCTTATAACAAAAACGTACACAGCAATTACCGTTATTTCTTACACATCAAAGGGGTTTGAGACCAATACCCTAAATTCTCACAATTACAAAAACCGCAATACAAAACATGGTATAAACCCGAGACCTATACATGCACTTAAAAAATTACAGCCAAAGATACAACAGAAGCCGCTAATGAGTCAAAACAAAAGTTAAACAAAAAAATCACAAATCTCCAGTACATAATGCAAGACATTTGTTCAGTCATCTCGGCAGTCCGTCCCACTGAACAAAGCATCAACCCTACATAACCCACCCCAAGTATAAAGTAAAAAGGGCTGCTTTATCCTGCAGAGCCCAAAAGAAAAAACATGTACCTCAGAAACCGATGTTTTGAAACCAAATTATCACAACTGGTTTCCTAAAACTGAGATCCTAAGGGCTTGTTATCCTGGCTATAAGGAGAAATTTCTTACACAGTGAACATAACCATCGGGGTTAAAAATATTATCCTTGAAAGCTTCCCTCATGTCGCTCTAAGGCAAAACATTCCCTTGATACATAGCTTACAACCCAGACAAAAACTGCCACTACACCCCATCTTGCACACAGCAATATAGACCAGCAAACAGAACCCCCCCTCTTTACATCCTCCGAAAAGGAGACCAACCCTTTGCCCACCCTCAGGGACCTCTACAAAGGATACCCACAGTGAGGCTCCAATAATCTTCCGAGAAACTTTTTCCCAGAACGCCCCATACACAAGCATGTTCCTACACTTCGTCATATAGAACCTTGCCACCAAAGCTTTTATCCTCAAATCCCCCCTTAAATCCCTCATCCCCCATGATATATCCAGGTAGTCTACTATGAGGTACATTATAGCCCTTCCCACATTCATAGGCACTCCCCGTACATCTAACAATAAAGCCCTTAAAAGAGGCAAACGTCCCCCCCCCTAAAAAAATCTGATAACCCCACTCATCCATGATCTCACCCTCTCCAAGGAGGTACAAAAAAAGACAACATGAAATGCCATTTCAACATCACCACAATACTGACAAAAATCCTCGTCCACAAACCCCATACATCTCAACACTTCCTTGGAGGCCAGAATCCCCATGATGAAACGATACACTAATTTCCTTACTCTAGCCGGTATTCTAAGTTTACTAAAATCCCTCCAAATGACCCGCCAATCATACATTGGGTACACGGCTAGCCCCCCTTGCAAGATTCCCTGTCCATCCACTACCTGCACCAACCTTTTTACTTTTAGACTGTCCACCTGTTGCACTGTCAATAAAAACCTTAACATATCCTCACAAACCCTCAAGTCCTTGCCACTCCACTATCTACGAGCCTCCTCCATAACCCTTCCTACTCTAGCACCCCTCAACCCCCTTCCCTAATATATCTCTGCTTGACATATATGGCCATACCTCTCAGTCGTAGTGGCAACAAACCTAAACCCCCTCGTTGAACATCCATCATAACTACCTCCTTACATAACAATGCCCTCCCAAACCTCCACACAAACTTTAGCACCCTCTGCTGAATTTCCAAAATGTCCTAGTACCTCTAAAGGAAAAACCTCCGCCGCCCCCCATACCTTGCTATAGACAAGGTATGGGTCTTGCGAGAGCAGGGTAATCATCGCAGGGCTATGGAAATGATGAGTTTGCGAGTACAGGAGCAATTGGGGGGATACAGTCAGGGGCAGGTGCTTTTGTCGACAGAGGGTATGGGTTGTTATGTGGATGCGTGGTATGAGAAGAATGGTAAAAGTCTGGGGGTTAATTGTAAGGTGATAGGCAACATGGGTGAATGGGTATCTTGTAATCTAGTGAATAGGGGTCGATTGAAATTGAGTGGGCCTATAAGTGAGGAGGAGATTAGGATGGCAGTGGAGGGGATGAGTGTGGGTAAATCGCCTGGTATCGACGGTATCCCTTGTGATTTTTATAGGGTAAACTAGGAGTGTTTGCATGGCTTTTAAGTGGCTTTATTTAATGCCATGAAATCCATGAGTAGGTTGGGGGAACAGCAGAGAACAGGTGTGGTGGTCATGGTCCCTAAGAAGAAGTCTTGTGAATGTGTGCATGATTATCGTTCGATCACCTTAATGTGTGGTGATTACAAGATCTTTGCTAAAATATTAGGAAATATGTTGAAAGGAGTGCTTGACAGAGTTTTGGATGAAGGTCAATATGGGGTGCCTGGGCGGTCAATGTGTGTGGGGCAGAGGATTATACGTCAGTTTATAGATGAAAGTGGGGGGGGGGACAATAAAGGTGGGGTTTTAGCATCAGATTGGCATGCGGTGTATGACTGTGTGGAGCGCGAGGCATTGTGGAAGCTTATGCAGTGGCAAGGGTTTTGGAGGGAAATAGTTAGTTGGGCTAAGGTGTTGTATGCAGAGGCAATGGTTAGGGTGCAGGTGAATGGTAGACTAGGTCAACCTGTTAGGATGGAACGGGGCTTGCGGCAGGGATGCACTGTGTCGCAGCTTCTCTTTGTGTTGCTCCAAGACCCGTTCTATTGGGCTGTGGGTTGGGGTGTAAGGGAAGGGATGGAGAGGGATGGGGTGTCTGTGGAACCGGGGATCGTTGGTTACGTTGATGACACCACGGTTCTATTTAGAAGGTCTGAGGATTTGCGTAGGGTTAGTGAGCTGGAGGAGAGTTTTGGCATAGCAATGGGGATGACGCTTAATAAAGATAAGTCAATGCTTTTGAGGGTGGGGAGATGGTGTGCGTGAGGTTTCTGGGCAGGGTGAAGGTTGGCCCCTGGTAAATCGTCTTAAGGTGTGTGGGGTTGTTCACATGGAAAAGCTTCAAGAGATGCGGGAGGTGAATTCGAAAGAAGCAGTGGATAGGGTTTTGGGTCGATTGGTGGGATTGCGTACTGGGGGTTTGACGATAAGCTAGCCGGCGATTGTGGTGAATATCATATTGTATGGTAAGCTGTGGCATGCGGCAGGTATATATCCATTGGAAACATGTGATGAGAAGTGGCTGTTGAAGAGCGTGTTCCAATATATTTGGATTTCGGGGTGTGACTGGTTGTCGAGAGATGTGTGTCTCCCGGTATGCCAGGGAGGGCTGGGGTTAATGGAACTGCATTACAGGTTGTTGGGTATGTACGTTAAACACAGTTATTTGAGGGAGGGTAAGACTGCAGGTACAGGTTTGGCATGGGTGAGAAGGGATTTGGGACATTGGGTGCTGGGTAGGGATGTGCAGGTGTGTGAGGGAATGTTGAGGTTATTGTGTTTTGCTAGGGAACCATGCGGGGTCAAGATAGGTAAACTGGCTCGGGTGGGTGGTGGGAAGGTAGTTGCTAAGGTTGTGGGTATGTATCGTATGTATGCATGGGGCGATATATGGGGGCGCCTGAAAGGGTTGCGATTGAGGGCTGTGGTGTGGGAGGTAATGTTTAAATTTCTCCATAACATATTGCCGTCGGGGGAGGTGTTAGGTAACAGGCGTGTTCAGGAGGGAAGGGAGTGTTGTGTGTGTGGGGACATTGACATCGTGTATCATGCGGTATATTTTTGTGCAAGGTTGGAACCAGTGAGAGAATGATTTAGCAGGGTTTTACGTATGGTGGGTGGGGGTGGAATTAGTGTTTTACGGGCATTAAGCTTAGATGAGTGGGGGGGTGGGAGTGCCGGTGCAGAATGCGATGGGCTATCTGGTCGCCGACTGCGTGTATACTTCGTGGGTATTACGTAGAGCGCCGGTGAGGGAGCGCATTAGGGCCCTGGCAGCGATATTTTATGGAACACAAAGGAGGAATAAGGAAATCATCGGGGACAGATGGTATTTCAATTTTTCGGAGGGATATCGTATCTTTAGAGTCGAGGACTTATGGGCATTATGGTTTTAAGGGGATATAACGAAGCTGGCTTCTTGAGGATTGTGTGGGCGTGAATTGTGCATTTGGTGGACAAAGATGTGATGCAAGTTGTGTGGGATCGGTGAGTGTATTGGTGACCGAGAACTTTTCATGTCATGTGTTACGTAAAGTTGGGAGTGTGACCCAGGTTGTGGGTAAGTGTATGATTCTTTTTACTATAATGTGGGAATGTGCTTAACCTGGGGGTTTGTGAAACACGGGGGGGGGGAGAGGTGAGGCATCAAGACTCGATTCAGGATATGGATATGAGTACAATGGAGCTTTATCTTTCAACATGTATGCTTTCTTGTACTTTATGTGAGAGTGAACCTCTTGTGTGAAATATGATTGAGCAGGTTCATATTGTGCCTAATGTATTATCTTTGGCAGTTGTACTTCCTCTGTTTTGCAAAGATGTGGTTATGTATGAAGCGTGTTTAAGGATGTTTATATACTCAAATATGTTAATTAATGTTATTTATAGTTTTGGTTATGATGGTTGCTGACCGCAGATACAACTGTTGGGAATAGGGGGGGTGGGTTGCAGTGTGTGCTGTATTCTTATAGTAATGATTTGTACAGGGATGTTGCATCCGGGTTGTTATAATGTTTCATTTCTAGGCTTCCATAAGCTTCTGTTTTAGTCTGCGTCTCTGTGAAACGCAACTTAAACTATGTTTCGTTGTGTTACGATTTAAGTAATGTTTTGTTTTCATTTATATAGTGTTATTATGTGTTAGAACCACTATATTGTGATGTAACATTATGTATTGGTTTTCTTGGATGTTTAGTAATGTGGGTTTTTTTTCTTATGTACAGAGAGGAATACTGTGTATGTGTTATACACATGTTCGCAATGTTTTATTTTGGTTGTACTGTACTACATGGTTTTGTATATACAGTTTTTAAATAAAATAAAAAAAACCTCCAAGGCTGAGGGACTGATTACCTCACCTTTTGTATATAGTTCTTCTGTTTTCAAATTATGTTCTTGAATTTGTATTGATAAAGCCACTGGATGGCGAAACGTCTACAATAAAGATACCCAGATGTTGCACAAGTGTCTAATTTTCATCTTGTCGATATTACATACCATCCATGTATAATTTGTATGTTATACATGCCACTTCACGTCACTTGGCCTTCATTATTATCAATTCTCTTCGTTTATATTATATTGTTTCAAACATCTTATATGCGTTAGTTCGTTCGCTCAACAGAACTTACCTGGATACTGAATTCAGTAGGAAGTAACTGTTGCTTCTGACAGGCTGTATGTTCCTGTCTCAATATTGCCTGAACTCCGCCTAGTTCGTTTACAAGTCTTGACAGGATGTGAGAAGCACTGTCATCTTGTTGCCTGGGCTACCATCCGCTGCCTTCCATTCCTGTCCACTTCCCATCTCCGGTGTCATGCCCAGTACGTAGTCTCCCAACTCATCTGTGGGTGAGGCTGAGGAGTGTGCCTGGTGTTCTTGTGGGACTTGTCTCTCAAGTTATGTTGTGTGTGGGTTATCAGATACACTGGCCGTCATTACTGGAGCCATAATAACCCTGAATATATACATTTATCGTATATATCGGTGTTAACTGTGCTCTCCGCTTCTTAACTGACACTTGTGTCAGTTAAAAAGTTTCGTGACCAATCGTAGGCAAATGAATCGCACATTGCTTACTCATATAATAAATATTAGAGTATAAAATATTGTATTTTCTAAGTAAATCTCTACGATGTGTTGTGGATGAGTGGACGAGCAGATAAAGGGAGGAGGACTGTCCAGGAGCAACTCTTAGTACAGTACTTCTTAGGAAGAAACTGAAATCGTTGGTCAAGTCCACTGTAAGTGGGATCTGGTTTCGAAACCGTGTCAGTAGCATTATATGTGTGGTAACTAAATCCAGTAAGTAGCAAGTCATTAAATTTGAGAGGAAAGTGCCACCTACCATATACTAAGTGTCATATACCACATACCATCTACCATATTGTATCATCTATCACATACTAAGTGCTACTTACCACATATTAAGTGCCATCTACGACATACTAAGTGCCATCTACCACGTACTAAGTGCCATCTACCACATACTGTCATCTACCACATACTGTCATCTACCACATACTAAGTGTCATTTACCACATACTAAGTGCCATCTACCACGTACTAAGTGCCATATACCACATACTGTCATCTACCACATACTAAGTGCCACTTACCGCATATTAAGTGTCGTCTACCACATACTAAGTGCCATCTACCACGTACTAAGTGCCATCTACCACATACTAAGTGCCACCTACCACATATTAAGTACCATCTACCACATACTCTCATCTACCACATACTCTCATCTATCACATACTAAGTGCCATCTACCACATACTAAGTGTCATCTACCACATATTAAAACAGGGAAGTGTTTTTGGGTATGCCCAAATGAGATAAATCTGTGGACTAAAATCACAAGGGTATTAAAAGAGGTCAACATCAAAGCTGCTTTCATAGAAAACCTGGAAGCTTTCTACAACAGATGGGAACATAAAAAGTCTGGGCTGAATGGTACTGCCCTTGATACTGGCCATGTAGTCAGAAACTGTAAGGCTGGAGATGATGTCCTGGTAGTCAGTAAATGTGGGGCTGATAGTGCTGTCCTGGGAGACAGTAATGGTGAAGCTGGAGGTGCTGTCCTGGGAGACAGTAATGGTGAAGCTGGAGATACTGTCCTGGGAGACAGTAATGGTGAAGCTGGAGATGCTGTCCTGGGAGACAGTAATGGTGAAGCTGGAGATACTGTCCTGAGAGACAGTAATGGTGAAGCTGAAGATTTTGTTCAGGTAGTCGGGAATTATACGCAGGAAGGAATACATATAAATGACCTCATAGGGGACAGGAGCCATAGTAGGGAAACAAGTGTAGTCAAAGATAAGATAAAACCAATATTGCAAACTAGAAATACCGCAGGAAATAGCAAACAAGAGGACTCCACTAGCAATAGTGAGGATATATTACCAAAAACAACTGGTGGGAGCTCCATTGTTGGTGCTAGGCGCTGTATAATCCTCCGGGTTTAGCGCTTCCCCCTTGATTGTAATAATAATGTTGGTGCTAGGGAGGATAGAAGTAAGACAGGGAAACATGCACCAACAGGGAATACAGTCACAGAAACCCAAGGCAAACGGAAACCAAGCCTGTGCACATACTATGCACTCGGTATCTGCTGGCATGGGAAATCTGGAAAAACAGATGGGACGTGCAACTATGACCACCCTAGAAAATGCCATGCCCATATGACAACAGGAAAATGCAAACTCCCTTCCTGTAAGCTTTTTCACCCTGAACTGTGTACCTCTTCAGTACAGGAAAGACTGTGCTATAACTTAAATTGCCAGGCATACCATCTAAAGGGGACAAAAAGATACAAAACATCCAGGCCATGGGAAAACCTGGGTAGCCACAGCCACTCAAGAGGGAGAGGTTTTTTAGTGCCAGGAAGAAAAAAAACTGGCAGGAAATGGCGGAAATCGTACACCAAATCCAGTCATTCCTGGAGTGGAACCACAGTCGATGGCCTCCACTCCAAACCAACAGATACAGATACTAATGCCGGAAAAAAAATCCCCCCCCCAGTACCAACAATACCACCAGTCCGATAAGATTCTTCTTGGCAAATATACAGGGTCTAAAGCCAGCAACAAACAACAAAATACCTTTCATCCGTGGACTGCTTGCAGAGGCAAAGGCAATGTTCGCGGCTTTCACTGAGACCCACATAAATGATCACTTGGACAACGAAATATGGATCCCAGGTTACAACCTATACAGATGTGACAGAGTGAACAGGCAAAAGGGGGGGGTTGGCCTGTACATTGCAGAGTCACTTGTTTGCACAGAACTGCTAAATGCCTCAAATGATGTAGTGGAAGTTTTAGCAGTAAAGGTCGAGAACCAAAACCTAGTCATTGTGGTAGTCTACAAGCCTCCGGATGCAACATCCCAGCAATTCCAGGAACGGCTGTTAAAAATTGACCACTGTCTGGAAAATCTTCCAGCTCCTGCACCCAACATCTTGCTCCTGGGGGATTTCAACTTAAGGCACCTAAAATGGAGGAATATAGCAAATAATATTGTTGCAGAAATAACACCAGGAGGCAGCTCTGATGAAAACTCACACTCACGCGAGCTTTTAAATCTCTGCACAAAATTCAATTTAAACCAGCAAATAATAGAGCCTGCTAGACTGGAGAATACACTAGACCTCATCTTCACTAACAATGATGATCTGATAAGAAATGTCACCATATCAAAAACAATATACTCAGATCACAACATAATTGAGGTTCAGTCATGTATGCGCGGAGCCCCAGACCGACGTACTGAAATTAGTCACGAGGGAGCATTCACCAAATTCAACTTCAATAACAAAAACATAAAGTGGGACCAAGTAAACCAAGTCCTAACCGATATAAGCTGGGAAGATATACTAAGCAACACAGACCCCAACTTATGCCTAGAACAGATTAACTCGGTGGCACTCGATGTATGCACAAGGCTTATTCCTCTAAGAAAAAGGAGTAGATGTAAAATAGAAAGAGACAGGCGCTCCCTTTACAGGCGACGGAAAAGAATAACAGAGCGGCTAAAAGAGGTCAATATATCTGAAATGCGTAGGGAGACACTGGTCAGAGAAATAGCAAGCATCGAACTTAAGCTAAAAGAATCCTTTAGGAGTCAGGAATCGCGGGAAGAACTAAAAGCCATAAATGAAATCGAAGGAAACCCAAAGTATTTCTTCTCCTATGCCAAATCAAAATCGAGAACAACGTCCAGTATTGGGCCCCTACTTAAACAAGATGGGTCCTACACAGATGATAGCAAGGAAATGAGTGAGCTACTCAAGTCCCAATATGACTCAGTTTTTAGCAAGCCTCTAACCAGACTGAGAGTCGAAGATCAAAATGAATTTTTTATGAGAGAGCCACAAAATTTGATTAACACAAGCCTATCCGATGTTATCCTGACGCCAAATGACTTCGAACAGGCGATAAATTACATGCCCATGCACTCTGCCCCAGGGCCAGACTCTGTGTTCATCAAGAACTGCAAGAAGCCCCTATCACGAGCCTTTTCCATCCTATGGAGAGGGAGCATGGACACGGGGGTCGTCCCACAGTTACTAAAAACAACAGACATAGCCCCACTCCACAAAGGGGGCAGTAAAGCAACAGCAAAGAACTACAGACCAATAGCACTAACATCCCATATCATAAAAATCTTTGAAAGGGTCCTAAGAAGCAAGATCACCACCCATCTAGAAACCCATCAGTTACACAACCCAGGGCAACATGGGTTTAGAACAGGTCGCTCCTGTCTGTCTCAACTATTGGATCACTACGACAAGGTCCTAAATGCACTAGAAGACAAAAAGAATGCAGATGTAATATATACAGACTTTGCAAAAGCCTTCGACAAGTGTGACCATGGCGTAATAGCGCACAAAATGCGTGCTAAAGGAATAACAGGAAAAGTCGGTCGATGGATCTATAATTTCCTCACTAACAGAACACAGAGAGTAGTCGTCAACAGAGTAAAGTCCGAGGCAGCTACGGTGTAAAGCTCTGTTCCACAAGGCACAGTACTCGCTCCCATCTTGTTCCTCATCCTCATATCCGACATAGACAAGGATGTCAGCCACAGCACCGTGTCTTCCTTTGCAGATGACACCCGAATCTGCATGACAGTGTCTTCCATTGCAGACACTGCAAAGCTCCAGGCGGACATCAACCAAATCTTTCAGTGGGCTGCAGAAAACAATATGAAGTTCAACGATGAGAAATTTCAATTACTCAGATATGGTAAACATGAGGAAATTAAATCTTCATCAGAGTACAAAACAAATTCTGGCCACAAAATAGAGCGAAACACCAACGTCAAAGACCTGGGAGTGATCACGTCGGAGGATCTCACCTTCAAGGACCATAACATTGTATCAATCGCATATGCTAGAAAAATGACAGGATGGATAATGAGAACCTTCAAAACTAGGGAGGCCAAGCCCATGATGACACTCTTCAGGTCACTTGTTCTATCTAGGCTGGAATATTGCTGCACACTAACAGCACCTTTCAAGGCAGGTGAAATTGCCGACCTAGAAAATGTACAGAGAACTTTCACGGCGCGCATAACGGAGATAAAACACCTCAATTATTGGGAGCGCTTGAGGTTCCTAAACCTGTATTCCCTGGAACGCAGGAGGGAGAGATACATGATTATATACACCTGGAAAATCCTAGAGGGACTAGTACCGAACTTGCACACGAAAATCACTCACTACGAAAGCAAAAGACTTGGCAGACGATGCACCATCCCCCCAATGAAAAGCAGGGGTGTCACTAGCACGTTAAGAGACCATACAATAAGTGTCAGGGGCCCGAGACTGTTCAACTGCCTCCCAGCACACATAAGGGGGATTACCAACAGACCCCTGGCAGTCTTCAAGCTGGCACTGGACAAGCACCTAAAGTCAGTTCCTGATCAGCCGGGCTGTGGCTCGTACGTTGGTTTGCGTGCAGCCAGCAGCAACAGCCTGGTTGATCAGGCTCTGATCCACCAGGAGGCCTGGTCACAGACCGGGCCGCGGGGGCGTTGACCCCCGGAACTCTCTCCAGGTAAACTCCAGGTACTAAGTGCCACCTCCACCACCTACTAATTGCCATCTACCACATACTAAGTGCCATCTACCACATACTAAGTGCCAACTACCACATACTAAGTTCCACCTACCACATACTAATTGCCACCTATCACATACTAATTGCTATCTACCACATACTAATTGCCATCTATCACATACTAATTGCCATCTACCACATACTAATTGCCATCTACCACATACTAATTGCCATCTACCTCATACTAATTGCAATCTACTACATACTAATTGCCATCTATCACATACTAATTGCCATCTACCACATACTAATTGCCATCTATCACATACTAATTGCCATCTATCACATACTAATTGCCATCTACCACATACTAATTGCCATCTACCACATACTAATTGCCATCTACCACATACTAATTGCCATCTACCACATACTAATTGCCATCTATCACATACTAATTGCCATCTATCACATACTAATTGCCATCTACCACATACTAATTGCCATCTACCACATACTAATTGCCATCTACCTCATACTAATTGCAATCTACTACATACTAATTGCCATCTATCACATACTAATTGCCATCTATCACATACTAATTGCCACCTACCACATACTAATTGTCATCTACCACATACTAATTGCCATCTACTACATACTAATTGCCATCTACCACATACTAATTGCCATCTACCACATACTAATTGCCATCTACCATATACTTATTACCATCTACCACATACTAATTGCCATCTACCATATACTTATTACCATCTACCACATACTAATTGCCATCTACCACATACTAATTGCCATCTACCATATACTTATTACCATCTACCACATACTAATTGCCATCTACCACATACTAATTGCCATCTACCACATACTAATTGCCATCTACCACATACTAATTGCCATCTACCACATACTAATTGCCATCTACCACATACTAATTGTCATCTACCATATACTAATTGCCATCTACCACATACTAATTGTTATCTACCACATACTAATTGCCATCTACCACATACTAATTGCCATCTACCACACTAATTGCCATCTACCACATACTAATTGTTATCTACCACATACTAATTGCCATCTACCACATACTAATTGTCATTTACCACATACTAATTGCCATCTACCACATACTAATTGCCATCTACCACATACTGATTGCCATCTACCATATACTAATTACCATCTACCACATACTAATTGCCATCTACCATATACTAATTACCATCTACCACATAATTGCCATCTACCACATACTAATTGCCATCTACCACATACTAATTGCCATCTACCACATACTAATTGCCATCTACCACATACTAATTGCCATCTACCACATACTAATTGCCATCTACCACATACTAATTGCCATCTACCACATACTAATTGCCATCTTCCACATACTAATTGCCATCTACCATACACTAATTGCCATCTACCACATACTAATTGTTATCTACCACATACTAATTGCCATCTACCACATACTAATTGCCATCTACCACATACCCAATTGCCATCTACCATATACTAATTGTTATCTACCACATACTAATTGCCATCAACCATTTACTAATTGTTATCTACCACATACTAATTACCATCTACCACATACTAATTGCCATCTACCACATACTAATTGCCATCTACCACATACTAATTGCCATCTACCACATACTAATTGCCATCTACCATATACTAATTGTTATCTACCTCATACTAATTACCATCTACCACATACTAATTGCCATCTACCACATACTAATTGCCATCTTCCACATACTAATAGCCATCTACCATACACTAATTACCATCTACCACATACTAATTGCCATCTACCACATACTAATTGCCATCTACCACATACTAATTGCCATCTACCACATACTAGTTGCCATCTACCATATACTAATTGTTATCTACCACATACTAATTGCCATCTACCACATACTAGTTGCCATCTACCATATACTAATTGTTATCTACCACATACTAATTGCCATCTACCATATACTAATTGTTATCTACCACATACTAATTGCCATCTACCATATACTAATTGTTATCTACCACATACTAATTACCATCTACCACATACTAATTGCCATCTACCACATACTAATTGCCATCTACCATATACTAATTGTTATCTACCTCATACTAATTACCATCTACCACATACTAATTGCCATCTACCACATACTAATTGCCATCTACCATATACTAATTGTTATCTACCACATACTAATTGCCATCTACCACATACTAGTTGCCATCTACCATATACTAATTGTTATCTACCACATACTAATTGCCATCTACCATATACTAATTGTTATCTACCACATACTAATTACCATCTACCACATACTAATTGCCATCTACCACATACTAATTGCCATCTACCATATACTAATTGTTAGCTACCTCATACTAATTACCATCTACCACATACTAATTGCCATCTACCACATACTAATTGCCATCTACCATATACTAATTGTTATCTACCACATACTAATTGCCATCTACCATATACTAATTGTTATCTACCACATACTAATTACCATCTACCACATACTAATTGCCATCTACCACATACTAATTACCATCTACCACATACTAATTGCCATCTACCACATACTAATTACCATCTACCACATACTAATTGCCATCTACCACATACTAATTGCCATCTACCATATACTAATTGTTATCTACCTCATACTAATTACCATCTACCACATACTAATTACCATCTACCACATACTAATTGCCATCTACCACATACTAATTACCATCTACCACATACTAATTGCCATCTACCACATACTAATTGCCATCTACCATATACTAATTGTTATCTACCACATACTAATTGCCATCTACCATATACTAATTGTTATCTACCACATACTAATTACCATCTACCACATACTAATTACCATCTACCACATACTAATTGCCATCTACCACATACTAATTACCATCTACCACATACTAATTGCCATCTACCACATACTAATTGCCATCTACCATATACTAATTGTTATCTACCTCATACTAATTACCATCTACTACATACTAATTACCATCTACCACATACTAATTGCCATCTACCACATACTAATTGCCATCTACCATATACTAATTGTTATCTACCTCATACTAATTACCGTCTACCACATACTAATTGCCATCTACCACATACTAATTACCATCTACCACATACTAATTGCCATCTACCACATACTAATTACCATCTACCACATACTAATTGCCATCTACCACATACTAATTGCCATCTACCATATACTAATTGTTATCTACCTCATACTAATTACCATCTACTACATACTAATTACCATCTACCACATACTAATTGCCATCTACCACATACTAATTGCCATCTACCATATACTAATTGTTATCTACCTCATACTAATTACCATCTACTACATACTAATTACCATCTACCACATACTAATTGCCATCTACCACATACTAATTGCCATCTACCATATACTAATTGTTATCTACCACATACTAATTACCATCTACTACATACTAATTGTCACATACCACATACTTCAAATACAAAAAAATTCAAGAAACTCGGAATAATGAAAAAAAAATCTTATCATCAGGCTTTCTTTTACGAGTGAAAACATTAGGACGTATTTCCTTAAGACACCTGCTGTCCGTGTCAACCTAGCAGTAAATAGGTACCTGATTGTTAGCTGACTGGTGTGGGTCGCATCCTGGGGATAAGATTAACAAAATTTGCCCCAAATGCTCTGCATAACTAGGGACTTTATATATAGTGTGTTACTGATGTCAGCTGTGGTCTTTATAAATTGTATCAAGTACTTCTACAAATATAGATTATTATTATTATTATTATTATAACATGTATATGACAATGTATATCTGGAGAGAGTTATCTGGAGAAAGTTCCGGGGGTCAACGCCCCCGCGGCCCGGTCTGTGACCAGGCCTCCTTAGGTCAGTGTCCCAGGATGCGACCCACACCAGTCGACTAACACCCAGGTACCCATTTTACTTATGGGGAACATAGACAACAGGTGGAAAGAAACACGTCCAATGTTTCTACTCTGGCTGGGAATCGAACCCAGGCCCTCACCGTGTGAAGCGAGAGCGTTAACCACCAGGCCACCAGAGCCAGAGTCTTATTTTGTGTAGGTCTTATTTTGTGTAGGTCTTATTTTGTATAGGTCTTATTTTGTATAAGTCTATTTTGTATGTCTTATTTTGTGTTTCTTATTTAGTGTGTCTTATTTTGTGTATATCTTATTTTGTGTATGTCTTATTTTGTGTATGTCTTATTTTGTGTTTCTTATTTAGTGTGTCTTATTTTGTGTATATCTTATTTTGTGTATATCTTATTTTGTGTATGTCTTATTTTGTGTATATCTTATTTTGTGTATGTCTTATTTTGTGTATGTCTTATTTTGGGTATGTCTTATTTTGTATGTCTTATTTTGTGTCTTATTTTGTGTGTCTTATTTTGTGTGTCTTATTTTGTGTTTGTCTTATTTTGTCTCTTATTTTGTGTCTTATTTTGTGCATGTCTTATTTTGTGTATATCCTATTTTGCGTATTTCCTATTTTACCTCTTTCTTATTTTAGATTTCACATTTTTAAATAATTCTAACCATATTCCGTGTTTATTTAAGAATAATTTAGTTATTTTTATGCGTGTGGAAAAATTACATTTATCTGAATGTATCATTATGTACATAACAGTAAATGAACAAAGATAATTATTATTTATCGGTTAGACAAGTAGGAATTTGGGACACCTAGGTCTCAAAAAATGTCCCCCTTCGATACCTACCACTGTCATATCCACAAGTTGTTCTGGACCTATTAATTACAAATGAAATATACATACACCAGGAATACTGGTAAATATATAAATTTGTGGACTGTATATTAAATTAATAAAGGATTTTATATATATACACATATACCTGGAGTTTACCTGGAGAGAGTTCCGGGGATCAACGCCCCCGCGGAGATTAATGTGTATCATACTCAGAAAACCTCACTGTCTATACATGAAATAACACTGGCCAGAGTTAAACATAACAGACTTATCTGAGGTTCCTGGAGCTGTCTTGTCCAGTCGTCTGATATCTCAAGTTATGCAGGAATGTATATCCAACAATTTCGCCTCCTGTTTGAGAGGTGTCATCCCAATTTTACCTCTAGAGCACGAAAAACTCTTCCCATTATTAACTAACGTTTGTGTTGTCTCGTTCAAACATGGCGAGTCTCCTCTGTGCAGGTGCAGCTTCTTTCCATTTTTTATAACATAAATTTTTATTAAATACAGTATGGCCATCTATTTACATGTAAATACTGTATTTCTGGAAAATATATACAGTATTTTCCACAATGTGTCTCTCTACATAGTATTTGATGCATATTATATTATTTATCTGTCCACACATGAATGTGTTCTCAGTTGTTTTAGTTACTGTTCTATTTTTATCTCGTCTTCTTTTACAAGAACTCCGATGTAAACAAGTCACTTTGACTTTCTCAGGTTATCGTTGGTAAACTACACATATGCTGTTATGTATGATAATTTATGTGATTGTATTTACGTGTAATTCGAAGTGAATAAACTTATTTGCTTGGTCTTTATTTATGGTCCTGGCTGGCAGCCCCCCAGGTGAGGTCTCGTCTCGGTCCTTACTCATGGTCCTGGCTGGCAGCCCCGGGTGAGGTCTCGTCTCGGTCTTTACTAATGGTCCTGGCTGGCAGCCCCGAGTGAGGTCTCGTCTCTACACTTTCTCATTAACTAACTTCAAGAGAACTTCTTCTCCCGTCGCTTCTCTCGCACTCTGAAGCAACATCTCCTCCCTTAACTAGATACATTTACTGTCGAAATGTCCTCGCTGGGGACTCATTTGCCCTGAAGCTTACAAACTCCATGCCTTAAGCTTAAGGTGACGAAATAGCAGTTAAACATGACCTTCAAACCTCTTAGGTCGATACTGTCATTCCGCCTGGTATATATCGGTATATATCCATGTTTTCCTGTCTGTTACAACACGTGCTCACAGATCTGTGCTATTATGTAGATGTATTCCGAGGCTTGCCAGCCTTCCTAGCACCTGCTGTCAAGTCCCTGTATGCTGCTCAGAAAAGTTACACTCCATATCTGTCTTGAAAGATGGAGAGGGGAAAAGAGGGGAACGTGGTTGAATGTGATGTAGTGGTTGAGTGTAGTGGATGAGTGTGGTGGCGCTACAGTGGTTGAATTTGGTGTTGCTGCAGTGGTTGAGTGCTGCAGGGGTGCAGTGTTGCACTAGTGCGTGTTACTGCAGTGTGGTGCTGGAGGGATGTAGTACTCACCTAGTTGTACTCACCTAGTTGAGGTTGCAGGGGTCGAGTCCAAGCTCCTGGCCCCGCCTCTTCACTGGTCGCTACTAGGTCACTCTCCCTGAACCGTGAGCTTTATCATACCTCTGTTGTGTTGTTGTAGATGTTGAGTGTTCTGGTGGAGAGTATGTTGGAGTATATGTTGGTGAGCATGAAGGAGGGTATGGTGGAGAGTATGTTGCATTGTATGTTGCATTGCATGAAAAAGCATGTAGAAAAGGGTGAGTATGATGGCGTGTATGATTAAATGTGTGGTGGACTATGATACGGTGTATACAGTGTATTAAATTATCCCCGAACACCTTTAAGAAGTTGCCTGAACTTCTTCCTCCAACTTCCGCCCATACCTCGAGAACGCCTCATCCAGTTAGCTTCAAACTTTTAACATTTTGTGCAACGTAACGAGGACCAAATTCTTAGAGCAAATGGGATGTACCCCGCGTCCTGTGACCCAAGTTGCTGAACACATCCGCAGCATCCTGGAATCCCTGGGATAACTTCCAAAACCCAAAATATTCGAAAAAGTTGTCAGAAAATCGTCGATGTCAGAGTGAAATTTAAATGTGTACATCTGACTATTTTATGTGTCAAATAGTCTGACATTTTTATTCTCGTTAAGTTAACTAGATTGTTTATCTCCTGTGAAAGGCTTCCGTATTTAAAATAGCGGAAAAATGGAATCGTGGAAATTCGTGTCAATTGGAGAATGACTTGTCTGATCGGTTTCAAATTTTTCAGCACTGGTGTAGTTTCCTGAGCATAAGCCTGGCGGCGCTGATGTTGGCTGGCGGCGCTGATGTTGGCTGGCGGCGCTATTCCAGCCGCGTGTGTTGAGGTACAGGGGACCGGAGTTATGCATTGAGAGGATACTTCTCCCGGATCACGCAGCGATCGAGATACATCCCGTTTAACTTAGCATGAAGGTAATTATGGAGGTGAGCATAGTGACAACTATCATCACCCCAGGGGTACCTCAGGGTATCATGGAGGAGATTATGGAGGACAGTGTTGTAGTGCAATAGATTATCTAGCCTACCTTCTAGGAGTGTGGTGAGTTGTGTGTAGTTTTATGCTAAACATTAACTTGTTAATTAAATCACTGAAGAACCATTATTATTTTCCCTCTAATAATGTCGTCGTGAGATCATTTTTGCCTCAAATGTTCTCGTCGTGAGATTATTTTCCGTCTAATGTTGTCGTATTAAGATTATTTTTGCCTCTAATATCGCCGTAGTGAGATTATTTTCCTTATAATGTTGTTGTAATAAGATTATTTTTGCTTCTAATATCGTCGTAGTGAGATTATTTTCCTTTTGTTGTTGTAATAAGATTATTTTTGCCTCTAATATCGCCGTAGTGAGATTATTTTCTATCGTGCGTATTTTTTTGAGTTATAGTGTGGAGAATACTTGTAGGTAGTAATTTACAAAGTAATAATTATGATACATGCGTGGCATAGGGAGAATGGTGGAATAGATGTATGTGTGTATGTGTGTGTGGAGGTGAGTTGAGCGTGGTTGAGGGGATTGAAGATGTGAGGATTGGATGTGGGTGCGGCAGTTGAAGATAGATACGGAAGTGGGAATGGAAGAGCATGTGTTAGGAAGTTCTGCAATGAGTATTGTAAGAAACAGGTAAGATGGAATTTAAAAGAATGTGGAAGAGGATGTGGAATATGGTATGGAGGAGAGAAACGTGTGGAGAAATAATAACAATCTTTTTTTGTACAAGTACATGTACAAGGTATACAGTCCTAGCTGACATCAATGACATACTACTATATAGAAAGTACCTTGTTATGAAGAGCATTTCGGGCAAATTAGGTCAATTTTTTCCAAGGATGCGACCCACACAAGTCGACTAACACCCAGGTACCCATTTTACTGCTAGGTGAACATGGACAACAGGTGTCTCAAGGAAACACGTCCTGTTTTTCTAGCCGTACCGGGGATCGAACCACGGACCTCAGTGTGTGAGGTGAGTGCGCTAGCGATCGAGCTACGGGGACAAAACTACACAGTCGTTTCTAGATAAATATAAATAATTTCCAAGAAGGATATTTAAGTAAGAATAATGAACGAGGAATATTCTGAAAAATAAATGAAGGAAATTCAGATGAATCGACAAAAAAATCTTCATGCCAGAAATAAAGAATACAGCGATCAATAGAAAAAAAATAAAGACCTCCGAAGATGGGGAAAAAAAGCAATAAAGATAAAAGAAAGGTAGCTCAAATATACTGAACCTCGAGCAAAGGGAGAAAAAAAAAGTTTGGCTCGAGAAATAACGAGACCAATAAAGATAAGTGAAAAACGAAATATTGTACAGGAGTGAGAGACAAGAGAAAGGAATGGAGAGAAAAGAGAGATAGAAAAGGGTTGGGATCATAGAGGACTAGAGAGAGAGAGAGAGAGAGAGGGAGAGAGAGAGGGTAGAGGTAGAGATTTCAGAGACAAGGAAACTGGTTGGACGTGTATAAGATAAGACTGAATGTTAAGAGTGTGTGTGTTGGTACCAGTAAACGAAACCTGAAACAAAAGAAAAAAGGAGGGAAAGGGAAGGGAAAAAAAGGAGTTGTTATTGTAACTGGGTAACAGAAAAACGGAAAAGAAGGTGAATGTGTAACTAAACGACCTCAGAGTGGAAATAGACAAAAGGCTCAGAGAATACAAGAAGAAATAAGCAGAAAATGAACCCGAGTGGAAATTGAAATATGAAATAGATTGTGGAATGAAGGAGGAGATGCTATAACTGAGAGTAGATGGTAAATAAATGATTGGGAAAATAGGGCAGCAAGATAGGGTACGGTAAAAAAAAAAGTCTGTCCAGTCACAGAAAGCCAGTTAGCGCAAGAAATTACACGGGAACCAGCAAGAAGACTAGTGATGGCTGACCTGTTTACCAGCCATAATAACAGTAAAAGTATTTAGCACCAATACGAAAATGCAAGTTAAAAGAAGTTTAGGAAGAATAAACAGTACAAAGCGGGTTACATATATCTATTATAGATCTAACCGGCTTTGCTTAGACTATTATTAAACTACAGTAATTGTGGAAAATTACATTTACCTGGATGAATCTCATTAGATACATACAAGTAAATGGTAACAAAGATAATTATTATTTATCAAAGTTACAGAGACAAGGAGGAATTTTTAGAACACCTAGGTCGATAAATTAGACAAATGTGCAACTCTTGGGTATCTTTATTGAGGAAACGTTTCGCCACACAGTGGCTTCATCAGTCCATACACTAATGGACTGATGAAGCCACTGTGTGGCGAAACGTTTCCTCAATAAAGATACCCAAGAGTTGCACATGTGTCTAATTTATCAACATGTCGGTTCTCTGAACCATTCATCTACAAACACCTAGGTCGCAAAAAATGTCCCCCTTCGATACCTACCATCTATCTCTCCACAAGTTTCTCTAGACCTATATTAATTGCAAATGAAATGTACATCACCAGGATATAAATTTGTGGACTGTATATTAAAATTAACAAATGATTGCATATACACATTTATATAACAGAAGGAGAATTTATAATCATAACACTCACCAATTAGTCTGGAGATTCTCTGGAAGTCTATCTACAATTACTGCATTAACACGTTTTTTCTCATTGCCCAACCTGACAGTTACATAAACAGTGTCATACAATTGAGCCCTTTTATCTGAGAGAAAACCAGATAATTTTAGAGTTGTGGGATCTCCCATCTGTACTTTCATACCATCAAGACATTTACGTTTTATGAAAGTACGCTGGGATCCCTGGTCTAATAATGCATTTACATTTTTTGATTTATGCCTTTTATCAGCAATTTTTACCTGTAACACATGTAAGGCTACTTCAGCAAAACCATCATTATTAACATTAGCAGCAATTTTTACATTAGCTACTGTTGTGTCAGGATTGTCAACATTATCATTATTATCAACATTATCATATAGACCTTTACACATGACTATATGGTGTCTTCCTTTGTGACATTGATAACAGAAGTTTAATTTAGCATGACAATCCTTTACATTGTGATTACCTAAACACCTAATACATCTGTCAAGTTCCTCCAATCTTTCAACTTTATCATTCCATGAATTGTATGCATTGCAATTCTTAGAAAAATGAGAACCCTTGCAGAAAAGACAATCTCTCTTTTCTTTGACTGGTTTCTTATTAACTGGGCTACTCTTAGGAGGGTACTTATTCTTCTTACCTTGTGGAGAATCATTATTTCTGATTCTTGCTACTTGATATGTACCTATGCAACTCTTTTTAAGAAATTAATTTTGATTATTAACATTGGGATAATTTTTCCCTTTGTGAAACTTGACAGATACCTCAGAGTTATTATATGTTGGATCTTTAAAATGAGTTGGTTGGCTGGTCTGCAACTGAACAATTAAAAGTCTTGTAGACCTAGTCTTATTTCCTCCAGACCAAAATAACCTTTGTGATACTTGTTAGAGAAACATTCAAGTTTTTTACAGCTTAATTTGTTCTGTACAATGGCACTCAATAGCCAGTCTGATTCCTTGGCATTATATTTATTACTTAAAATTTTAAGTGCTCTCCAGTTTAACTCTAAACTGCTGTAAACCTTTGTAAGTGTGACCTGGAGATTTTAAATTAACAACGATATTCACTAGAACCAACCTGCTTTGTTCTATATTACCATAAGTGACCTTCAACAAGTCAACTGCTTCTGTGTAAGAATCATATACATTGGGAAAGGCTTGTATGAGTATGTGAGTATCTCCTCTCATCTGTCCTTTCAGGTAAAATAATTTAGTTACACAGGCTAGGTCACTCCTATCATGCACAGCTGCTTTAAAGATACCTGGAGTTTAATAGGAGAGAGTTCCGGGGATCAACGCCCCCGCGGCCCGGTCTGTGACCAGGCCTCCTGGTGGATCAGAGCCTGATCAACCAGGCTGTTACTGCTGGCTGCACGCAAACCAACGTACGAGCCACAGCCCGGCTGGTCAGGAACCGACTTTAGGTGCTTGTAAGGTGCTAGATTGAAGACTGCCAGGGGTTTGTTGGTAATCCCCCTTATGTATGCTGGGAGGCAGTTGAACAGTCTCGGGCCCCTGACACTTATTGTATTGTCTCTTAACGTGCTAATGACACCCCTGCTTTTCATTGGGGGGATGTTGCATCGTCTGCCAAGTCTTTTGCTTTCGTAGTGAGTGATTTTCGTGTGAAAGTTCGGAACTAGTCCCTCTAGGATTTTCCAGGTGTATATAATCATGTATCTCTCCCGCCTGCGTTCCAGGGAATACAGGTTTAGGAACCTCAAGCGCTCCCAGTAATTGAGGTGTTTTATCTCCGTTATGCGTGCCGTGAAGGTTCTCTGTACATTTTCTAGGTCAGCAATTTCACCTGCCTTGAAAGGTGCTGTTAGTGTGCAGCAATATTCCAGCCTAGATAGAACAAGTGACCTGAAGAGTGTCATCATGGGCTTGGCCTCCCTAGTTTTGAAGGTTCCCATTATCCATCCTGTCATTTTTCTAGCAGATGCGATTGATACAATGTTATGGTCCTTGAAGGTGAGATCCTCCGACATGATCACTCCCAGGTTTTTGACGTTGGTGTTTCGCTCTATTTTGTGGCCAGAATTTGTTTTGTACTCTGATGAAGTTTTAATTTCCTCGTGTTTACCATATCTGAGTAATTGAAATTTCTCATCGTTGAACTTCATATTGTTTTCTGCAGCCCACTGAAAGATTTGGTTGATGTCCGCCTGGAGCTTTGCAGTGTCTGCAATGGAAGACACTGTCATGCAGATTCGGGTGTCATCTGCAAAGAAAGACACGGTGCTGTGGCTGACATCCTTGTCTATGTCGGATATGAGGATGAGGAACAAGATGGGAGCGAGTACTGTGCCTTGTGGAACAGAGCTTTTCACCGTAGCTGCCTCGGACTTTACTCTGTTGACGACTACTCTCTGTGTTCTGTTAGTGAGGAAATTATAGATCCATCGACCGACTTTTCCTGTTATTCCTTTAGCACGCATTTTGTGCGCTATTACGCCATGGTCACACTTGTCGAAGGCTTTTGCAAAGTCTGTATATATTACATCTGCATTCTTTTTGTCTTCCAGTGCATCTAGGACCTTATCGTAGTGATCCAATAGTTGAGACAGACAGGAGCGACCTGTTCTAAACCCATGTTGCCCTGGGTTGTGTAACTGATGGGTTTCTAGATAGGTGGTGATCTTGCTTCTTAGGAGACTTTCATAGATTTTTATATGGGATGTTAGTGCTATCGGTCTGTAGTTCTTTGCTGTTGCTTTACTGCCCCCTTTGTGGAGTGGGGCTATGTCTGTTGTTTTTAGTAACTGTGGGACGACCCCCGTGTCCATGCTCCCTCTCCATAGGATGGAAAAGGCTCGTGATAGTTCCATGAGTCTGGCCCTGGGGCAGAGTGCATGGGCATGTCATTTATCGCCTGTTCGAAGTCATTTGGCGTCAGGATAACATCGGATAGGCTTGTTTTAACCAAATTCTGTGGCTCTCTCATAAAAAATTCATTTTGATCTTCGACTCTCAGTCTGGTTAGCGGCTTGCTAAAAACTGAGTCATATTGGGACTTGAGTAGCTCACTCATTTCCTTGCTGTCATCTGTGTAGGACCCATCCTGTTTAAGTAGGGGCCCAATACTGGACGTTGTTCTCGACTTTGATTTGGCATAGGAGAAGAAATACTTTGGGTTTCTTTCGATTTCATTTATGGTTTTTAGTTCTTCCCGCGATTCCTGACTCCTATAAGATTCCTTTAGCTTAAGTTCGATGCATTGACCTCTTTTAGCCGCTCTGTTATTCTTTTCCGTCGCCTGTAAAGGGAACGCCTGTCTCTTTCTATTTTACATCTACTCCTCCTTTTTCTTAGAGGAATAAGCCTTGTGCATACATCGAGTGCCACCAAGTTAATCTGTTCTAGGCACATGTTGGGGTCTGTGTTGCTTAGTATATCTTCCCAGCTTATATCGGTTAGGACTTGGTTTACTTGGTCCCACTTTATGTTTTTGTTACTGAAGTTGAATTTGGTGAATGCTCCCTCGTGACTAATCTCATTATGTCGGTCTGGGGCTCCACGCATACATGTCTGAACCTCAATTATGTTGTGATCTGAGTATATTGTTTTTGATATGGTGACATTTCTTATCAGATCATCATTGTTAGTGAAGATGAGGTCTAGTGTATTCTCCAGTCTAGTAGGCTCTATTATTTGCTGGTTTAAATTGAATTTTGTGCAGAGATTTAAAAGCTCGTGTGAGTGTGAGTTTTCATCAGAGCTGCCTCCTGGTGTTATTACTGCAACAATATTATTTGCTATATTCCTCCATTTTAGGTGCCTTAAGTTGAAATCCCCCAGGAGCAAGATGTTGGGTGCAGGAGCTGGAAGATTTTCCAGACAGTGGTCAATTTCTGACAGCTGTTCCTGGAATTGCTGGGATGTTGCATCCGGAGGCTTGTAGACTACCACAATAACTAGGTTTTGGTTCTCGACCTTTACTGCTAAAACTTCCACTACATTTGAGGCATTAAGCAGTTCTGTGCAAACAAGTGACTCTGCAATGTACAGGCCAACCCCCCCCCCCCTTTTGCCTGTTCACTCTGTCACATCTGTATAGGTTGTAACCTGGGATCCATATTTCGTTGTCCAAGTGATCCTTTATGTGGGTCTCAGTGAAAGCCGCACACATTGCCTTTGCCTCTGCAAGCAGTCCACGGATGAAAGGTATTTTGTTGTTTGTTGCTGGCTTTAGACCCTGTATATTTGCAAAGAAGAATGTCATCGGACATATTTTCTCCAGGATTAAATACAGGTAAACATAATTCTGGGAGTTTTGGCGAAGACATCTTATTTGTTGGAGCAGATTGATTAACTGCTTGGTTTACACATTTTAATTTATTCAAGGCCTGACTTTTACAAGAAAGAATCTTTTCCTCTAATTCATAATACTGGTTAATCATAAGATTTCCTTCTGTCTCATCTACACAGTTTACAAATAAATCTCCTTCATATTTGTTGTAATATAATTTGTATGAATCATATCTATTCCCTAAAGCATCTAAATACAATTTTAAATCACCAGTATTCACAGTTTCTTGATTCATTACTTCCAAACACTTGTATGATTTTGTTACATGACCTTTTCTAGCCTGCAATGATGATTTTTTTGCTCTAACTTCCATGTGTTTGTCTTCTACATTAATTTCCTCATTTTCACCCATGATGCAATGTATTAAATTCATCTTAATTAAGAACACTGATTATGTACTTAATTATGCACTTCATAAAGGTAAATATTACAACTTACCTTTGAATAAATCCTAGCTACACTTGAGCTTAGCAATTACATGTAAGAAAATTATAATATAAACTTTAAATATACATTAATAATGTTACCTACACTTGAGCTTAGTAATTACACATGTAAGAAAATTATAATATAAATTTTAAATACACATTAATATAAACCTAGCCAGGCTTGGCTTAGCAAAATTAATGCTATACAAATACACTAATATTAATTTTTGCCAGACTTGGCTGAGCAAAATTAATATTATACAAATACACTAATATAAATCTTTGCCAGAATTTGGCATAGCAAAATTAATATTATACACATTAACATAATCCTAGCCAGGCTTGGCTTAGCAAAATTAATATTGTAATAATTATAATCCACTACACATTAAGTAAATTTCTGAACCTAACATCCACCTCCTTCTGTCATTTCACATATAATTATTAAGTAATTAATTCACTAATTAATGACTTCACTAATTACATCCAGTTCAATCAAGGACCAACACGCAACTAAATTTGTGAAAAATTACATTTACCTGGATGAATCTCATTAGATACATACAAGTAAATGGTAACGAAGATAACTATTATTTATCAAAGTTACAGAGACAAGTAGGAATTTTTAGGACACCTAGGTCGCAAAAAATGTCCCCCTTCAATACCTACCGTCTATCTCTCCACACGTTGCTCTAGACCTATATTAATTGCAAATGAAATGTACATCACCAGGAATTCTGGTAAAATTTAATATAAATTTGTGGACTGTATATTAAAATTAATAAATGATTACATTTACACATTTATATAACAGAAGGAGAATTTATAATCATAACACTCACCAATTAGTCTGGAGATTACTGTGTGTCATGTACAGAAACCCACTCTACCTAAATTTATGATGATAATACTGGCCAGAATTGCAAACATAATTTAGATAGCTTATCTGAGATTCCTGGAGATGTCCTGTCTATCTGCTGTTCAAATTATGCAGGTCTGCACATCCAACAATTTCGGCTCCTATTTGAGAGGTTACATTAACGTGTTTGTAACATATTCAAAAAAACAATGGCGACTCTTCCCTGCCCCCCAGCGCAGGCGCAGAGCTTCCCTCTCAAGTCTCTTTTTTTATTTACAAATTAATTTTTATTAAATACAATGTATTACACTAATTTTCATAAAAAATACATGCTGGATTTTTCGGAAAATACGTTATTTTCCACAGTAATACCGAGGTCTACTTGTGTCAAGCAATAAAGAGCAAGAACGTAATGATTATACATATAATTATATAATCATGACTGTAGGGAATGATCACACTGTCACAGCTCAGTAGAATTGATCGATAAGTTCCACAAGGACACCAGAAACACTGCTCTGCCTCAGTTACAAAGAAGTGTAACGACTCAGCACCATGTATGACACGGGAGATGGAAAACAGATGGAAGCAAAAGACAACAGATGGCAGCAGAAGACAGCGGACTGCAGATGGCATCTCACACACTCAGGTCCGGGGGTCGATTCCGGGTATGGTTGGAAACATTAACACGTGCTTCCTTAAGAGACACCTGCTATCCATGTTCACCCATCAGTAAAATAGGTACCTGGGTGTTAGTTGACTGGTGTGGGTCGCACCCTGGGACAAAACTGGCCTAATTTACCCGAAATGTTCAGCATAACAAGCGGCTTTCTATATAATAGTATGTCATTGATTTCAGCTAGGACTGTATACCTTGTGCATGTACTTATAGAAATAAATATTATTAATGTTTTTATTATTTTTGTAAGACAACGGGTGGCAGCAGACAACCAGCTATTGCAACAAAGCAACAGCGGTTGTGCAGGCAATATAGAGATCACAGCAGGCAAGCTATCCGACCGAACAGTTACTTCATACTGAATGCAATATGCAGATAAGCCCTGCGAAGCCAGATTTGGTCTAGGACATCTGCAGAATAAAACAAACTACTCGCGAACGTTGTTGAGTTATCGAGAGAAACCAAAGACAAGAAGTTCGAAGCATTACAACACAGACGAACAGAGCCACTGACCTTGAGCCACTGACTCTGAGCCACTGACTCTGAACCACTGTCCTTGAGCCACTGACTCTGAGCCACTGACCATGAGCCACTAACCTTGAGCCACTGATCCTAAGCCACTGACCTTGAGCCACTGACCTTGAGTCACTGACCTTGAGCCACTGATCCTGAGTCACTGACCTTGAGTCACTGACCTTGAGCCACTGATCCTGAGTCACTGACCTTGAGCCACTGACCTTGAGCCACTGACCATGAGCCACTGACCATGAGCCACTGACCTTGAGCCACTGACCATGAGCCACTGACCATGAGCCACTGACCATGAGCCACTGACCTTGAGCCACTGACCTTGAGCCACTGACCCGGGCCATACATCAACCTGGAGAGGCAGTCTGGGATCCGGTCACATAACACGTAACCTAAGCCTGGCGTCACATTAATGTAACGTTTATCCACATGGCACCACAACAAAGCCCCAAATATTACAATAAGTCCAGCAGTGATTATAGGCTGACAAATGACGTCAGGTGACATCTTACTGTGAGTAATAGGTTGAAGCGTTGTATATATTTCTTTCGTGTCATAAAGACGAATGATGGTTTACCACCTTAATTACTTGGGTTGGTGTTTGTGTCCATCCGCCCCGCCTGGCTACCAGGCCAGATAATAATAATAATAATAATAATAATAATAATAATAATATATTTACTACAAGTACATGTGCAAGGTATACAGGTCTAGTTGACATCAGTGACATACTACTATATAGAAAGTCCCTTGTTATGCAGAGCATTTCGGGCAACTTAGGCCAGTTTTGTCCCAGGATGCGATCCACACCAGTCGACTAACACCCAGGTACCTATTTTACTGATGGGTGAACATAGACAACCGGTGTAAGGAAACAAGTCCAATGTTTCCATCTCCTTCGCGGTAAACGAACCCGGACCCTCACCGTGTGACGAGAGCTTTTGTCACCAGGCATGACAAGGCAGTAAAGTCAGTGTCACTCTACTCCTGACTCTCCCAAGGCTTCTTACCACCTTTTATCTGTGGCAACACCTATGTGTCCCCAACACCTATGTGTCCCCAACACCTATGTGTCCCCAACACCTATGTGTCCCTAACACACATGAGTTCCCAGGTAAGCTCTTTTTCAACCCGTAGTAGTGCTGAGTCGCACTGGTCTTGTGAACCAGGTGCAGCTGTCAGTGGAAGGTGGTTCACAAGCTGTTGGTCAACTAGTCACCTGATAGCTTTGCTGCCGTAATAATAATAATAATAATAATAATAATAATAATAATAATAATAATAATAATAATAGGAAGAAGAGAAAGAAAAATATTGGTAAAGGAAGGAAAGAGTGATTCACCTTCCAGTTCTCTTTTTTTCACCTTCGGTAGTATGCAAATTAATTAGGACAGGAGTAAATTTTGTGATTATCTCATAATTTCTCTTAGTCTCCAGCTTAATTAATGTAGTTTCCTTTCTTTTCTTTTCAGAAGAGTTTGCTGCTGACTTCTGGCAAGCATCCAGCTGTGGTGTTACCCTGCGATTCTCGTCAGCGCTACAACAGCTGTTGTTCTGTAAGGTTATTCCAGCAAGCGTGCTCTGTGAGTGAATGTGGTTTTGCAAAATTCTTCCCTTCAGTTTACAATTACTGCTGTAATTTATAATGGATGTTACACCTAGGAAGCGTCCAAGTACTGTAACTCTTAGAAAAAATGCTGATTTGAGTATCAGAAAACAATATGAAGTTCAACGATGAGAAATTTCAATTACTCAGATATGGTAAACATGAGGAAATTAAATCTTCATCAGAGTACAAAACAAATTCTGGCCACAAAATAGAGCGAAACACCAACGTCAAAGACCTGGGAGTGATCATGTCGGAGGATCTCACCTTCAAGGACCATAACATTGTATCAATCGCATCTGCTAGAAAAATGACAGGATGGATAATGAGAACCTTCAAAACTAGGGAGGCCAAGCCCATGATGACACTCTTCAGGTCACTTGTTCTATCTAGGCTGGAATATTGCTGCACACTAACAGCACCTTTCAAGGCAGGTGAAATTGCCGACCTAGAAAATGTACAGAGAACTTTCACGGCGCGCATAACGGAGATAAAACACCTCAATTATTGGGAGCGCTTGAGGTTCCTAAACCTGTATTCCCTGGAACGCAGGAGGGAGAGATACATGATTATATACACCTGGAAAATCCTAGAGGGACTAGTACCGAACTTGCACACGAAAATCACTCACTACGAAAGCAAAAGACTTGGCAGACGATGCACCATCCCCCCAATGAAAAGCAGGGGTGTCACTAGCACGTTAAGAGACCATACAATAAGTGTCAGGGGCCCGAGACTGTTCAACTGCCTCCCAGCACACATAAGGGGGATTACCAACAGACCCCTGGCAGTCTTCAAGCTGGCACTGGACAAGTACCTAAAGTCAGTTCCTGATCAGCCGGGCTGTGGCTCGTACGTTGGTTTGCGTGCAGCCAGCAGCAACAGCCTGGTTGATCAGGCTCTGATCCACCAGGAGGCCTGGTCACAGACCGGGCCGCGGGGGCGTTGACCTCCGGAACTCTCTCCAGGCAAACTCCAGATCACAGAAATTTGAGCCTAGCGAAGTCAGATTCTGATTGTGGAGCGCTGTGTCGAGGAAGATGTTAAAAAACGCAAAACAACGCCTCACTACAAGGTTATCATAAGAAATAGTGTGAAAGATCCCAAGAAAAACAGCAGAGATTTGCACAGAGATTTGGCTTCAACTGGCATAAATGTTGATTCTTCAACTGCTCGACGAAGGTTCCTTTAAGTTCACAGAACTGTCAGAAAGATGGTAAAGAAGAAATTACTGACTGCTGCTATGAAGAAAAAGCGACTGCAGTGGGCACTCGATCATAAGGGATAGATGACAGGTGAATGGAGAAAAGTTTTATATTCAGATCGGGCGCATTTTGAAGTACATGGATATAGATCAGTGGTAGTGACATGGAGCAAAGGCACATCACTTCAGAATGGACACATTCAACAAATGCCAAAACATCCACCTAACAAGATGTTCTGGGGTGGTTTTACTGCTAAAGGCCCTGGACGACAGGATATTGTTGAAGGAACAGTGAACTGTGAGAAATACAAGGCAGTCCTGTGTGAGGGAAAACTTCAATAGATAGGAGTAGAGATATAGTAACGATAGTTTCATTACCGGCTACTAGTTAAGGTAGGGTAAGTCAAGCTCCCGCTTTTTTTCCCGCCTTTTTTTCCCCCTCCCTGAAAGTGATAGTTTGACTGCCGGCTGCTTGTTAAGGTAGGGTCAGTCTAGCTCCCACTATCCCTTCCCCTCCCTCTTCCCCTCCCCCCCGAAAGGTGACGTGTGGGGCTCTGGTCAAACAGTAAATCACTCGACTCACAGCTCCCAACACTACTGTAAGTACATGCCTGCCTTGTATTCTAGTGGATTTATTGGTTAAAAGCTTCACTTTTGACCAATAATAAACTTAGTCCTTTCAGTCTTGCTCTAGGTTGACTGTTGTAATAATCGCCACGTCTTTTGAGTATTGTACACTGCCATGGAGAGTGATTATTTAAGCAGTGGGTAACCTGTCTATCTTTTCAGCTTGGATGACAGTGAGGGTCACCTGTCAATCAACGAGAAGAACAGGAGACGGACTAACGTCCTGGAGACGTCCCATTTTGTATTGAACTACCTGTGCATCTGTATGAAATTGCAGGACGTAACCCCACATCATTGCAGCGGTAAAGAACCTGCTTTCCTGTCATCGGGATAATAATCACGGCGATTCTCTGTGAAGAACTAGCCAGTGGTGGTCACCAACACCTGCGACCCCCCCCCCCCCACATCAGCAACTGCTACGATTTCAACAAGCAGTGTCACCAACACCAGACACCCAAGTTTTAAATTAGCGTTGAATTCAGTTATCATTTATATTTTTCATTTTCTTTAATGTAGGATTAATATTTCATATTTAAGTGTTTTACATTTTATATTTTCTACATAATAAAGTATTTGTTTGTCTTGTTATTATTTCTTTTTCTATTCACTAATTTTCCTGAGGAGGAGCCAGCCTGGGTAATACTGTCTGAAGTTGTTACAGGGCTGAGTAAGCCTTCACAAGTGGCGACCTTGCCAGGATTTTCACTCTACTGAATCAAGATTCAACTCCATCTCGAATCTACCATTGGAACTTCAACGCCGCATACCACAGACGGTTACCACCAGCCATGAATAATCATTCTCTATGGTAGGACTACGGTACAGGTATTTAGAAGATTTGGTGATTGTTATAGTCTCAGTTTATTGTAAGTCAAGTCAGGCAGGATATAATATTTAATTCTGCCACCTAATTGTATGTGAGCTTGAAACACTTTGGAGGATTAGACTCTAGGGACCCGAGATTTTCCAGTGACAACTTGTTTCATTGAGCTCTTTATTATATCAAGGGAACTGTCATAGGACACTCTTGATTTGTTGGTGAGAAGATTGAATGGTCAAGGGACCCCATTCTACTTACTGTTTACTCGGAGCTGGCATAGAACCCTTAGTTTTCATTAATACATGTTGTTTAATTGAAGCAGGGATCGAGCCCTCTGGTTTATTTATAGTTTGAGCGGAGCAGGAATAGAACCCTCCGTTTTCTTTAATACCCGTTTCATTTCCCCTGATAGTTTAAGTTATTCTTGCAAGTATGGATGAATACCAGTTTTGGATGAATGCTGGAAGTAAGTTAGGAATAACGGGGAAAAATTTAGAATCTTTCATTAGTGCTAAGATCCAGGAAAGACTTGAAAGAGAGAGAATTGAGAGAGAAGACAGTTAGAAAGGGAAAGAGAAGAGAAAAAGGAGAGAGAGAGAATCGAAAGAGAAGACAAAAAGGAGCGTGATAGACTTCATCGTGAGGAGAGAGCAAGAGTACGTCAGGAACAAGCTAAGATACGTGAGGAAGAGGTTAAATTAAGGGAACTTGAGGAAAGAGCAAAGGACAGAGAATATGAGTTAAGGGAGAGAGAAAAGGATCGCGAGCTCAAACAAACTCGCCTTGAATTAGAGAATAAGAAGTTAACTTTCTCACAACAGCAATTAGATGGAGTAATGGAACAACGTGCAGCTAGTGCACATATTCCAATACCTAATTTACCTCCCTTCACAGAGGGGGAAGACATAACTTCTTACATTATCAGGTTTGAAAATACCCCTACCCTCTGTGAATGGCCTGCTGACACCTGGGCTACCAGGTTAGGAATGTTATTTTCTGGTACCGCTTTGAATATCTATGCAACTTTGTCGCAGGATATCATATGTAATTATAACCTACTGAAGAAGGCGATCCTTAAAGCATATCAAAAAACCACAAATTCTTACAGGAAAGATTTCAGGTATGCCACCTTACAGCCTGGCCAGAACTTTCAGCAGTTACAGGTAACACTCTTTCGTTTGTTCGACTTTTGGATAGAGAGTTCAGGAATTGATCACAGTTATGAATCTCTTAGAGACTTCATGGTTGCTGACCAGTTCCTGACAGCTCTTCCCCACCAGATACGAACATTCATCAGAGAACGTAACCTGATTAAAGCTGAGGAAGTTGCTGAGGCTGCTGACCTGTATGCTGAGGCTCACAATTCCTATAAAGACCTAAAGGGATCGAACCCTAAGGGCAAGGGTTCATCAGACCTTAAGAAATCAAAGCCTCTAGTGCAGTGGTTCCCAAACTGGGGGTAAATTACCCCCTGGGGGTAATTTAACCATTTTTGGGGGGTAATGGAGGGGTGACAGAAAAAAAGTTATGAATTCTGAAAATCAAGAAAACAATGCGGTACCCGGTATGAGGATTATTGTTAACTTTGTCTTAGTATATAAAGTTGTAAAGTAAACCTATTATAAGTAAGTAATAAAGTTAAACCAAATAACAATAAACATCAAAAACTAATATACAGTATTAGAAAAGAAGAAATATATAGCTAAGTGTGTGGAAACCCAAAAGTATTTTGACAAGTATGCTTCAGGACAAAAGTCACTCAGTAGCCCAGATCGACCTGTCCAGTACACGTCACTCACTTCCTGAGGCTGCCTCTATTTCACACTGTCAGTTTATCTGTGAGCATCAGCCGAGGTAGACATAAGCTGGTATGTATGTGTACTGCCCTGTGCAGTATATAGTTAGTATTTACCCACTGTTACTGTGAATTTGTAGCTATTATTAATTTTATATATAATGTATGTGTGGTTCTTACGTTTTCAATGGTTTTGCTAGGATTAGCAGAGTATGCGAGGCTGTATACGTTCACGTTTAGCCATATATATCAATAATAACAACATTTTGTGAAAGGGGTAACATGCTTTATGTGGCATGTTAAATTGGGTAACAAGCTGAAAAAGTTTGGGAACCACTGCTCTAGTGGAAAGTAAAATGACTTCTTTTATTCCTGTTTGTCATTTGTGTGGTGTTAAGGGACATAAACGTCCAGATTGTCCTTCTAAGAAGGTCCAAAAAGTTGGAAGATGTTTTAAAGACTGTAATCACCAAGCACCCTTCTGTTCAGGAACAGTTAATGGACTTAATGTATCTACCATTTTACGAGACACTGGATGCACATGTATAGTAATTTCTGATAAGCTGTTCCCTAATCTTAAAGAAACTCATTCCTCTGCTATACTTTCAGACTACTTGGGCCGTACAGACTTTTCCTACCATCCGTTGTTACATTAGGTCTAAATGGTTCACAGGTTGGTCTGAAGCCGTACTAGCTCCCATCACTTCTTGCTCCGTACTAATAGGTAATGTAAAATGTGCCATTCTTCCTTCTGAGGTTGACCTTTCATCACCAAAGATGGACATAGGTGTTTCAGATCCTCTTCCTGTAGAGTCGGAGAAGCCCCTCGAAAGTTCAGATGAGACAATGTCTCGTGAGATTCATGTGGGATTAAAAACCAGTGATGCTACTCTCGAAAGCGAGGTAGTAGGATCACCGGTTCACTTGTTAGATGAAAGTGAAGATATCACCTCTGATACCATAAATGTCTTGACTAGGGCTCAGACCAAAGCCCAGGCTTCTCCTACTGTCCATCCTTTGATTTTCCCTGACTTTAAGCCTTTAGATATATCGAAGGACTCCTTTGTCAATTTACAACGTAATTGCCCTTCTCTTCAGAATTGCCATAAGGCCGCTAAACAAAAAGTGATCCAAAGGAAAAACTTTTCATATAAATTTGAATATAAAAAAGGTATCTTGTACAAGTCAGTATTCAAATTAAATTCAGATGAGATAGACTATTCCATCTTAGTTGTTCCAAGTCAATGCAGAGAAACTGTCCTTAAAATGGCTCATGACCTGCCAGTGGCCGGACATTTCTCGCATCGTAAAACTTTAAATAAAATTAGGGAAACCTATTTTTGGCCTAAAATGTCCTCAGATGTCACTACTTATTGTAGATCGTGTAAAGTTTGCCAACTGTCATCTTCCCCCCCCTCAAGGAAGGTTCCTTGATGTTGGTGAGGGGCTCTTGATTTAGGGAATTGGATCTGAGCTCCAGTTCCCCGAATTAAGCCTGAATGCCTTCCACATCCCCCCCCCCAGGCGCTGTATAATCCTCCGGGTTTAGCGCTTCCCCCTTGATTATAATAATAATAATAATGTCATCTTCCCGAGGTACCAGGCGAGTACCTATGGTCAAAATGCCAATCTTTACGGTACCTTTTGAAAGAGTAGCTATTGACATCGTTGGTTCTTTATCTCCACTTTCATCTGGGGGACATAGATATATATTAACATTAGTTGATTATGCTTCGAGTTTCCCTGAAGCAGTTCCCTTAAAGACCATAACTACTACAGAGGTGGCTGAAGCCCTTTTGTCCATCTTCTCCAGAGTGGGCATCCCTAGAGAAATTTTGTCTGACCGTGGGACACAATTCACATCTGACTTAATGCAACATCTATACCAACTTCTGGGAGTGAAGCCTCTCCACCACACCCTATCATCCCAGCTGTAATGGGAGGATTGAGCGCCAGCATTCGATTCTCAAGTCCATTTTAAGGAAACTTTGCTCCCTTAAACCTAAGGAGTGGCATCGTTACCTACCCTGTGCTCTGTTTGCCATGAGGGAAGTTCCCAGTGACTCTTTGGGGTTTTCACCTTTTGAACTTCTCTGTGGTAGACAGGCCAGAGGCCCATTGTCCATCCTTCATGACTTATGGACTAATGAGGAGGTAAATGCTGAGGTTCAGTCTTCTTACCAGTTTCTCCTTGACCTTAGATCCAAACTTGAGGAGACCTCTGACATAGTTTCGAAAAACCTAAGCTTGTCAATGGACCAGTACAAAACCAATTTTGATTCCAAAAGTCAGAGGAGAAGTTTTAAAGTAGGAGATGAAGTTCTTGTACTTTTGCCGATTAAGTCAAATAAATTGTTAGTAGCATGGAAAGGTCCATATAAAGTATTAAAAATTTGTGGGAAAGTTGACTACCTCCTAGAAGTCAAGGGGAAACCTATGCTTTATCATATCAACATCCTTAAGAAATATTACCGAAGAAATTCGGTTAACTGCCTTAATAACTTTGACTTGGTTTTTCCACACGAACTTGATAAGACAACTGAAGAATGTAAAGTGTGTGTAATTGACACCTCTAACTTAGACTATGATGAAGAACTACATGATTGGTGACTCTTGACCACTCGGACGCAACCAACATTAATATTAATGAATCTTTGGATGACCATAAGAGACATGAACTACTTCAATGTGTGAGTAACTTTTCAGACGTCTTTACAGATATTCCAGGTGTTACCTCCACGGTAGTCCATAAGATTGACTTAGTGACGGACAATCCTATCAAACGAAAATTATACCCAGTTCCAGTTCACCTTAGGGATGCATTTGACCGAGAGGTAGACAAATTATTAAAACTAAAGATCATTGAACCTTCAGTATCTGCATATTGCTCACCAGTAGTCATGGTTAAGAAGGCGGATAATTCATATAGACTTGCTATTGATTTCAGAGGCCTTAATGCTATAACTCGGTGGGATGCTGAGCCTATGCCCTTAATAGATAGCGATCTACACAAATTTTATGACTCTTCCTTCTTTTCAGAGATTGATATTGCGCAGGCATATCATCAGGTAATGTTAGATCCTTCTTCTAAGCAGTACACCGCTTTTCCTACACACCAAGGACTGATGCAATACTATGCCCTTCGGTTTGGTAACTGCCTGTGCTACCTACGTGAGACTGATGAGAAAGGTCTTGGGTAATATGCCAAATGTTTCAGTTTATTTTGATAACATTTACGTAATGACATCTACGTGGGGCGAACATATCCAAACATTAACATCAGTTTTGCGTAGGTTACGCTCACATGGCCTCACTGCCAAGCCGAAGAAATGCTTCCTTGGGTATAACAAGATTAGATATCTTGGACTGATACTTTCTAATAACACTCTGCAGCCTCTCCCCAGTAAGATCAAAGCTTTATTAGAATTTAAATTCCCCAAAACCAAGAAGCTCATGCGAAGCTTTCTTGGTTCTGTAAATTTTTATGCACGGTTTATCCCGAATCTTATTGATCTTACAGGCATCTTATCAGACTTCCTTAAAAAGTCTGTGAAGGAACCTCTTTAACTTTCCAACGTAGCTCGGGAAAAGTTTAATGAGATTAAAAGTATCTTTTCGAAAGACCCTATACTTAAGATTCCAGATATTAATAAAACATTTTGTTTGAGAACTGATGCCTCCAATACTGGCTTAGGTGCGGTGTTACTACAATACCATGATGGTACTCCCTTCCCTGTATGCTTCCTAAGCCGGAAACTCCTTCCCGCAGAAACAAGATACTCCACCATAGAAAAGGAATGTTTAGCCCTTGTGTTGGGTATCTCCAAACTTAAATTTTATTTGCTGGGAAAAGAATTCATTTTAGAAACGGACCACAAACCTTTGATATACCTAGAAACTTTTAAGGGAACCAACAGTCGCCTCTTGAGGTGGACATTGGCACTCCAGGCTTTTAAGTTCCATATTGTGTATATCAATGGTTCATCCAATTATTTCTCTGACTGGTTAAGTCGTGACAGTAGAAGATTTGTTGCCTTACGCGACTTCCACATGTTATAACTTTTTCCTCGCCTATTCTTCTTATACTCCTTGACTATAAGTCTTGGTATGGGGGAGTGTGAGGGAAAAGTTCAGTAGATAGGAGTAGAGATATAGTAACGATAGTTTCATTACCGGCTACTAGTTAAGGTTTTTTTTTTTTTTTATATTTTATTTAAAACATGACATTACAAAATATAATATATAAAACTCATTTTAGGGTATAAATTAACACAATCCTACCTACAGCTAACATTACACACCACACTTACAACTCCGTGTGGGTACACCCCCCCCCCCCTTCCTGCTCCCTCATCCTATCACTTAACCCAAACCTGTTGGAGCTACCCAACAGAATTACATGATATAAACAGCACTTTTATATACACATCCCTTGAAATGGTACTGAATAATCGATTGCAGACCATGCAATTCATTGCACTGAACATATACAGACATATTACCCTCCCCCTAGTGGTTATCCAACCACCCCACTATTTACAACCTAACATGCTAACAATGAATGTTTCCTAATCTAATGTCACACAGCAATGATCAAAAAAAAAAATTTTATGTAATTGTCCTATTGGTTCAAGTACATAACAATATGTATTACACAACAATGATGATATAGAAAAGTCACAAAGACATACAAAATGACTACAAAGCCATATGTATAAACTTAGTCTCAAAAATCCATCACATGTAAGCTTCTACACATTTAAACATGCAATTCCAATGTTAAAAACAATAACAGCTTCAACTATGACATTCAAGCTCTATACAGCTTATATGGACATAACAAATTGCTATTGACAACAGTACAATACAACATAAAATATAACCATGACATAAGTAACACATGAAGACTGTGCCTAGCACGCACCTAAACACAAAAAACCTATAACACCACTGTTGCCCAACTTTACACTATCTGACGTACATTAAACTCTTTACTCTCAAAACAAAACTGAAAATTGCAGCTCACCAGTGGCGAACAATAATGCACAGACATTAAAACAAACATATCACAGCATATCTCTGGACACCGTGCATGATCACAGCATCAACACTATGCAGTGCAAGGCACCTAGAAAACAAGTTGGAGCAAATACATGCAATTATTATAGCAAAACTCCAAATTACAATGTCATTACCGTAAAGCAATATTACCACACGCAATATATATAATAGGTGTATAGTCCATGTCACACAAAAACCTGGCCAGCTCCACAGGTGCTAGCACCCGTGGTCCACATATTATTCACTCACTCATCACTCATCCAACTCTCACGCAAACATTTATTGTCATCCATTACCAGGGAGGCGACTCTGTTTTCACCCATGACTTCCCTACCCCAGCAACACTTTCCAATCATACCCTCCCCTCCCTCGTATATTACAAGTCTAATAAAACCTGTAACGTGAGTTGCCTATATCCCTCTGAAAAATCCTTCACCCACCTCCTCCCATAAATTTCCTTATTTCTACATACCGTTTTATAGAACGTTACCGCTAACACCCTCCTCTTCACCTCAGTAACCTGTTTGCCCCGCAATCCCCACACTACATAGATATAATCTGCCATAATGTATCCCACAGCTCTGATTACACTTTCCTCCCAACCCCCCACGTCGAGACTTAATGCTCTCAATACAGAAATTCCTTTACCTCCTATCCTATTTATCACCCTATTTAACCACCCCTTGACACTCCTCATTCCATCACAAAAATATGCTACATGAAAAGCCGACTCCTCCCCACCACATATCCCACACTCCCCCCCGTCAACGACTCGTCTATCCCGTAGAACCACACCCGACGGTAAAATGCCGTGCAGGAAACGATACATTACATCCCGAACACGAGGTTGCAACCTCATCCTACTCAACCTATTCCATATACTTCCCCATGCATACATGGGGAAAATTCCCTCTACAGGCGCTACAACCCTCCCGGCTAACAATCTACACAACCTACCTATTTTAACCTTTGCCGGCTCTCGATCCCACGCCAGAGCCCTCAACACAGTTTCACACTCATGCAACTCAACTCCTGTATACATCCGTTGCAATCTGTTATGGATCCTGGCCAAACCCCCCCCCCCCACCCACACTTTCCCTCATCACCTCCCTTTTAATGAAGACACATTTGACCCTCCGCTTTAAGTCCAGCAATCCCAGCCCCCCTTACTTACAGGTAACATTACCACATCCCTTTTAATCCAATCACAACTCGAACCCCACAAGAATTTAAAAACCTTCCTAAGTATGTTCGTTATTGCTGGCCCAGTTAATGGGAACACGGCTGCCACGTGCCATACTTTGCTATACAGTAAGATATTAATAACAATGGCACGCTGCACAAGGGTCAAATGATATGGTCGCAATGCACCCAAGCGTCCCTGAATCCTTTCTACCATCCTAATCGAGTTTTCCGTGCGTGCCACAGTTAGATCGTCTGCATAAATCAGACCGCAAATTTTTAACGAATTCACCTGCCTCCTCACAACTGCACTACCCCAATCAACCCTTCCTGCCCAAGCTCCTAACCCCATAACCATGGATTTATCTGAATTTGCCCTCATACCAGTTGCCCCTGCGAACATTTTTACTACCCCGTTTAATGTGTCCATTGACATCCCCTTCCTGATCAGAACAGTTGTATCATCCACATACCCAATTAAAACTGGCCAAACCCTCGCAACCTCACACCCTGGTCCCTCTACGTGACACATACGCTGCTCCATCAATCTATAAAAGGGGTCCTGTACGCATGCAAACAATAATTGTGACATAGGACACCCCTGCCTAATTCCCCTACCCATTACAATCTTCTCACCCAATCGACCATTAATCTGTACCCTCGCCATTGCACCTCCATACAACGCCTCAACCCAACCCACTATTTCTTCCCCAAACCCCTGACCCCTGAGGATGGCTTTCAATGCTTTCCGATCCACTCTATCGTATGCCCCTTGCCAATCGAGCGCCACCAAACCTCCCTCCCTCCCCCCCCTTTTGCCTCCACGGAATCCTTAAGTAACCCATGCCCCTCCACCATGGACCTCCCTGGCAAACCAAACTGAGTTTTTGATACTACCCGCCCCACCACACACTTGACCCGATTTCCCAAAATCTTCGCAAACAATTTATAATCTGCGCATAACAACGAGATCGCCCGGTAATCCCGAAGCGTATGCTGCCCCTTACCCTTCGGTACCAATACAACGACAGCCGTTGCCTGCTTCTCACCCAGCTCACCTCTCTCCTTCATGCAATTTAATAACCTAACCAAAAAATGCCTCATTAATTCCCAATGCTGCTGATAAAACTCTGCCGGGAGTCCATCAATTCCAGGTGCTTTGCCCTTTCGCATTCCACTTAAAGCCCTCCATATTTCTCCCTCAGTTATTTCCCCACCCAGTGCTTCCCTATCACTGTTATGCAACTGACATACCACACTCCCACACACCTGTTCTAAAACCCCATCCTCTACCCCTTCTCGTTGCCAGTACTTCTCATACCACTTGTCAGCAAACACCCCCATTCCTTCCGTAGCTTGTATGACCTGCCCCTCCCTGTACTCTCCTATCGACTCATGAACCTCCAACCATGGAATAGTCATTGCCTGTTGTCTTTGTTTCTGCCTACGCAATACGCACGATGAAGGTCTATCGCCCCATAACACCTCTTCCACCCCCGCCTGTACCCGCACCGCTTGGAACCTCTCATCCTGTACCTCACGCAGTCTCCCTTTAATTGCCATAATATCATCCATGGGATAATTGCCCGCCACCGCCCCCCTCGCATAGCATCCCCGTAATCTATCCTCCAAATAGTTAGCAAGCCCATATTTTAAAGAATTGATACGTTTCCCTTCCTTTACGTAATATTGCTTAATCCGTTCTTTAGCCACACCATCCCACCACATCACCACATCCTCTACCCCATTTATCTCTGCACTTAACCCCTCCCACAGTGTTGCAAATCCCTCTATCCCCTCCTCATCACCTAACACACTTGTATTTAATTTCCAATAACCCCTAGATATACCTGTTAGTGACTCCCACGCCACCTCTGCTACTACCGCCCGATGATCCGAATAAGCTACTTCTATTGTACGGAAAAATGTCAACCCAACCCCTTGAGATATATACAGCCTATCCAACCTAGCAGCGTAACCCCGTCTTACAAAAGTGTGTTCTACCTCCCAGGCCCCTCCTCCAACCGCATCCCACAACTGAATATCCCTCAAAAGATCTCACAAGGCCGCCGACACGTGCCCCGCACCTTTTGGTTCCACGTCAGCCCTCCTAATAACGCAGTTCCAGTCCCCACCAACGACGGCCACTGTAGGTAACCCACGTAAGAAGAAAACTAGTTCTTCACATACAAAATCCCTTTTTACCCTCACATCATTTTCTGCTGGTGCATACACACTTACAAATGATACCCTCTGCCCCATCCACCACCCATCCACGCGCAATATTCTTCCCCCCCTCCCCCCTCACTTCTTAGCAACACAAACGGGCTCGCCTCCCTGATCAATATCCCCACACCACCTTTCAGACGTGCAGATGGCAGAGTCATAACCTGAAACCCCTCCACCTCGAGCACTCTTCCCTCCTTGAAATTGTGTTCTTGCAGGAACACTACATCCACCCTATATTTATACAGAAACATTCGAAACCATTCCTTCTTCACACTATTACACAATCCATTTACGTTCAGTCATACACCTAAGGCCTCTTTATAGTTTCCAACCCTTCCTCCTCTCTTCATTCATCCCAGGGCCTCCTGCCCCAGAGCCAGCACAAGGCTTCACACCATCAACCCCCCCCCCTTTTTTTGCGATGCCTCTTATCATGACTACTTCGACAGTGCTCTTCCTTCCTCCCAGACCTCTGCGCCGGCGTCAGGACATCATCTGAGTCTGACGCCGCCGCTCTCTTCCTCGTGATGCCCTCTACATCCATGTTATCTTCTGAGGTACCCTCACGATGTACCACAACCTCCACCACGCCTCGTTCCACAGCACACGGCGACAACTCACTCTTACTAGTTGGCCCGTCAACCCTGCTATGGTTTGTATTATTACATCCCTCTACAGGCAACGCCGTGCCTCCCACCAGCTCAGGAACAACATCCTCTGCAGGTGGCGCCAATGTCTTTAACACTTCCTGAAGCTCTTCCTCTAGAGCCTGCACCTCCTCCTGCACTTGCACTTCTGTACTTTTCCCTTGTCTAGTAACAGATCCTTTTACATCAGAGCTTACCTTACACATGCCAGTCTCCTCTTTGGCATCCTCCACCTCTTCACTCCACAAGCGCCCAAGCTCTTGCTTTCGCATGGGGCTCTCAACAGCTATCACGCTGGTAACTGGTGCTTCACCAGTTTGTGCTGGCGCCCTCCTCAACTTCACGCACTCTGCTGCCATATGGTCGTACGCCCCACATATTCTGCACGTACGTCTCTGTCCGGCATATGATACCATAACTTGCGTCCTGAAGTCCTCCAACACGATGTAAGACGGTATGGGATGTCTCAGAGTCATCTTCAGGGAAAAGGTACCCTCCGGACGGCCCATGTAAGCACCTGCCGTCCACTTGCCCTTTTGTGCCAGATGTACGGTTCTATATGCCTCGAAAACACTCCTGATGTCAGCCTCATCTGCCTCAAATGGAACATTACGTATCTTAACCCACATAAAGTGGCGAGATACGTCAATCAAACGCACCTTCACAGCTGGAGTAGCATCAAGACTCACGTCTTGGAATCTCGTCACCAAAGACTCGTACACGGACGTGGAATTCAGTTTGACGAAGATTCTGTAAGCCCCATTCAGGGCTACACCGTACACCTCATCGTCCTGGATTCCATAGGTCTCCCTAATGATTGTTGGGAGTAATACCTGCGCTGAAGAGTGGGAAATCGCCCCACGAAGCAGCTCAATACCAATGGTATTTACGCGCCTCCTCACACTCAGCGCCATGTTGATACAAGGTAGCTCGCCTGAAAACAGCAGAGGGGTGCAGAGCACAACCACACTCGACCGTGGTCAGGCAGTGAATAGTTAAGGTAGGGTAAGTCAAGCTCCCGCCTTTCTTACCCCTCCCCGAAAGTGATAGTTTCATTGCCAGCTACTAGTTAAGGTAGGGTAAGTCAAGCTCCCGCTTTTTCCCGCCTTTTTTTTTTTTCCCCCTCCCTGAAAGTGATAGTTTGACTGCCGGCTGCTTGTTAAGGTAGGGTCAGTCTAGCTCCCACTATCCCTTCCCCTCCCTCTTCCCCCCCCCCCAAAAGGTGACGTGTGGGGCTCTGGTCAAACAGTAAATCACTCGACTCACAGCTCCCAACACTACTGTAAGTACATGCCTGCCTTGTATTCTAGTGGATTTATTAGTTAAAAGCTTCACTTTTGACCAATAATAAACTTAGTCCTTTCAGTCTTGCTCTAGGTTGACTGTTGTAATAATCAACACGTCTTTTGAGTATTGTACACTGCCATGGAGAGTGATTATTTAAGCAGTGGGTAACCTGTCTATCTTTTCAGCTTGGATGACAGTGAGGGTCACCTGTCAATCAACGAGAAGAACAGGAGACGGACTAACGTCCTGGAGACGTCCCATTTTGTATTGAACTGCCTGTGCACCTGTATGAAATTGCAGGACGTAACCCCACATCATTGCAGTGGTAAAGAACCTGCTTTCCTGTCATCGGGATAATAATCACGGCGATTCTCTGTGAAGAACTAGCCAGTGGTGGTGACCAACACCTGCGACCCCCCCCCCCCCACATAAGCAACTGCTACGATTTCAACAAGCAGTGTCACCAACACCAGACTCCCAAGTTTTAAATTAGCGTTGAATTCAGTTATTTATATTTTTCATTTTTCATTTTCTTTAATGTAGGAATAATATTTCATATTTAAGTGTTTTACATTTTATATTTTCTACATAATAAAGTGTTTATGTTTGTCTTGTTATTTCTTTTTCTATTCACTAATTTTCCTGAGGAGGAGCCAGCCTGGGTAATACTGTCTGAAGTTGTTACAGGGCTGAGTAAGCCTTCACATCCTGGTAACTCATTTGCTTCCCATTATAAACAGAGACTTTCCTAATAGAGAAGGCATTTTCCAGCAGGATCTTGCTACATGCCACACTTCCTGACATTCTTCAAAGAGAGTGGGCCGACAGTTCTAAATTGGCCTGGAAATTCTCCTGATGTCAACCCGATTGAGAATCTATTGGCAATAACCAAACGATAGATTCCAAACATAACTGTTCAACTGTGAAGGTAATTGCTGCTATGATTAGGACCTGGTACCACAACGAAGAACTTGCCAAAAATGTGTTGAACATCGATCGATTCTATGCCAAAGCGCAAAGCAATGCTTATAAAAGCAAAGGGTAGTTATATTACTTATTAAATTAATTATCTGTCAAACCATTGCCGTGTATTTTTCAGATAAACATTAATTTTCGAAATAACTTCTTATTTCATCACTGTCCTAATTAATATGTACATTACTGTAGCTTCTGTAATAATCTTAATACTTTTATATAACAATATAAGTATATTTTTAATAGTTTATTTCTTATACCCGAGCACTGATCTGGTTCATAAAAGTGCATGACAATGTGACAGAGTAGAGGGGAGACAGAGTACAGAAGCTACTTGAGTATTCCCCCATCAACCACAAATAAAAATATTAGGGGAACCCAATGCAGGCAATGTTCTTTCCACTTCCAGGACTCAAGTCCAGCTAACCGGTTTTCCTGAATCCCTTCATATATGTTACTTTGCTCACACTCCAGCTACACGTCAAGTCAGAAAAACCACTTGCCTGCGCATATTCATATTTAACACGTTCACACCTGCCTGAAGGATGTCCAAGCCTCTCGCATACAAAACCTCCTTTACCACCTTTACAGAATAATAGGAAAGCATATAAATCTTGGATGAAAGGAGTAGGTGTTGTCATAGGAAGAGTTGGAGGAAGAGTGTAAGGGATGTTGAGTGTGTGAATGTTAGACAGGAGTAAGTGGAGGCAAGTGGTTTTTATGATTTGATGTGCTGTTAGTGTGAGCAAGGTAACATGTAAGAAGGAATTCGGGGAAACTAGCTAGCCGGACTTGAATCCTGGAGACTGGAAGTACAGTACCTGCACTCTGAAGTCCCTCAAGGGAGGCTCATTGACGCTGGTGAGGGGCTCTTCATCTAGGGAATTGGATCTGTGCTCCAGTTCCCTGAATTGAGCCTGAATGCCTCCCATCCTCCCCACATGCACTGTATAATCCTACGGGTTTAGCACTCCCCCATGATCATAGTAAAAATAATGCACTCCACAGGAAGGATAGGGATGTAGCAGTTCACACGTCCATTTCAGCTGTGATATCAACGCGCTTTTGGCAAGACAGTGATTAAGTGAATAATGGTAAAAGTGTTTCTTCTTTAATCGGGTCATCCCACCTCAGCGCGAGACGGCCAGTGTTTATAAAGAAAATGTATCGTCATGATATTTTTTGCTCTGATGCCTGTACACAATGTTTAGCAGACCTTGTAACAGGTGTCCCAGATCACAAGGAACTTCCCAAGCGTGATCTACTCTGGAGATTATTATAATAAAGAGGGAAGCGCTAAACCCGTAGGATTATACAGCGCCTGTGGGGGGGATGTGGAAGGCATTCAGGCTTAATCCTCTTCAAGGGGGGCTCCTTGGCGTGGTGAAGAGGCTCTTGGTCTGAGGAATTAGACCTATCGGTCTTCTTCCTCAGACCGAACCTAATTACCCCCAATCTCCCCTCCCCTATCCCATCCTCCCCAACCTCCCCTTTTTCCTTTCCTCCTCCTCCTCCCCACTCCTCCCTTTTGCCTTTCCTCTTTTTGTCCTTTGGGATTTCTCCCACAGGCGCGCTAGTTCCTAGGTAGGAGAAAGGATACCGGGGTCCATACCATTCCGTTGAGGTTCTTAGCAGTGGCGTAGTTTGCCGTGGAATCTGGATCGCCTGGGGATGTCCCGATCCCTCTCCGGTATCCCGGAGTAGCTTTGGGTGTCTTTCGGGCGACGAGTGTATCTCTGGAAGCCACCTTTCGGATTCCGGGGGTGGTGGCCGAAGGAGGTATGCTTTGTGGTGGATATCTGGCCGCCCTCTCTTTTGTCCACCGAGGTAGCTTGGCAGATGTGAGGTTGCTATCCCGGATTGTTAGTTTACTAGCATGATGGGTAGGGTATGGCACGGGTTTCATGCTGCATCTGCACTACTTGCGGTGCTGAGATCCTCTTGGGTGCGGAGGGAGATTTCTGGCCCTTTCATTCCTCCTAGGACCTATCCCTCCCCGGTCCCCCCCCTTTTTTTTTTTTATTTTCTTTTCTTTCTTTTTTTTTCTTAAAAACAAAAAGAAAGAAGTAACCTAACCATGGCAGCCCTAGTCCATGAACCTGGTACCCCCGGGCCCCTTCTTGATACCGCACCCCGTTCTGACCCCACCTCGTCTTTGGACCACTCTTCAGACATTCCTCATGCCTCTGTACCTATTGCCGGTGCTGTTTCCTCACCCGCTTCAGGTACTGAGGCCTCGACTGACTCCTTCGATTTATCGGACCTTCGCTCTCCTCTGACTATGCTTCCGGCCTCTCCCTCTACGGTGCGGCAATTTTCAAATCGCCGACCCGTTCCATGTCGGACCAACTCTGGTCCCACGCCTAAACGTCAACGACAATTACCTGCTGATGATACTTCTCCACCTTCTCGTTCTTCTCAAACGATCGACACGTCCTTCACTACCTTTCCACGCTCAGTTTCAAACTGAACAGTGGACTAAATTCTTCACTTTACGACCAACTTCCTCTACTGCCTATCTTCCTGACCATAGTATTGGCAAGGCACTCCTACGCCATGTTGGTAAAGATATTTCTTTTCATGCTCTTAAGAGTGGTACGTTCATCATTACCGTACAGAATGCTACCCAGGCTCATGAGCTCTCTCGTCTTTCCCATATCAATACTGTTCCTGTCACTCTTGAAAAACATCATTCCCTCAATTCTTGTAGTGGTACCGTCATTCTGCCCCATACCATAGTTCAACAAAATTTCCAGACATGTGGCACCGACATTCTAGAACAGCTGGAACTCCAAGATCTCCCAATCCTCAAGGTAGACACTTACGTCCTTCCTGCCCGTGGGCGGAGACGATACCCTAGCAATGTGGCTCGTTTAACTTTTGACAGCCGAGAACTCCCATCCTCAGTTTATATAGCAGGACATCGGTTACAAGTTCGAAAGGTGATCCCTACACCACAACAGTGTAGAAATTGCTGGCGATTTGGCCATCCAGCGAAATATTGCAGATCTATCGCCGAATGCCCAGTCTGTGGTGCCGATGACCATTCTAATACGTCTTGCAATCGATCTCCCTCTTGCCTTAACTGTCATGAGGCTCACCCTTCGTACTCTCGCCGTTGTCAGGTCTATTTAAACGAGCGGGAAATCCGTTACCTCAAAGAGACAGAAGGTCTCCCTTATGCCATGGCAGTTTCTCATCTCCGCCTCCAAGGGAGACTCCCACGTGTTTCTTATTCCCATGTTTCAAAACGTCCCCCCACTTCTGGTATCCCATCTTCTACACCCACCTCTGTGGTTACCTCTCCCATAATCACTCCTGTATCTAATCCTTTTGCTGTCCTCGGCTCAGACGTCCCTACTTCAACGCCTCAGTCTAATCTCGCTTCTTCGAGTTCTCTCTCACAAGCCTCAGTATCGATGAGACCTCGTACGACACCTCCTCCCAATCGTCCCTCTACTTCTCAAAAGTCAAAAAAAGGTCCGGTAACACCTCCTACCCATCTTCCACCTCCTCATTTTACCCTCCCTGTCTCTGTCCCTAGTTCTTCCCCTCTCACTGGCTCAGTTACAAGTGCAGAGGTTCACCCTCCTCCTCGTAATGTACCTTCCTCCCCTGTTCCCTCCCAAGTTTCTTCCTCTTCTGCCACCTCCCAGGTTCCTGCCTCTTCTGTCCCCTGCCACGCTTCTCCAGTTCCCTCCACCCTTTCGCCCCCCCTACCTTGGTACAGTCCAATACAGTTCCAATCTTTACTCATCCTCCCCCTACCATTCCCAATATTGTCTCCCATACGACATCTCTGAATTCCGAAACACTTGAAGCAATCTCTGAATATATTGCAGAGACCAAACCATCAATGGACACTGATCCACCTTCCACTCTTTCTCTCTCCTCTGCTCCATCTGAGCAACTCCTTTCTTCACAGCGCACCGTTCCTTCGCTGCTTGAACATTTTCCACTGCCTCCGCATGTGGACTTTTCTAACCCTTCTAGTCTGTAGGAACCCTTACCTGCGGATTTCAAGTATCTTTATCATTGCCAATCATGGCCTATTTACAGTGGAATATACGCGGCCTCAGGGGTAATCGGGGTGAGCTTCAGATGTTACTCTCCCAGTTTACCCCTGTTGGTGTTTGCTTACAGGAACCAAAATTACACTCTGCTGTTATTTCTCACATCTCAGGCTATAATTTATTGTATTCTTCAGATCCTTTTCCTGATGGGACCTTTAATGAAAGTGCCCTTCTTCTCTGCACTGATATTCCGTACCATCAGCTATTTGTTCATACTTCGCTGCATTACACAGCAGCCCGTATCAACTTACATAGGTGGTATACGCTCTGTTCTTCATCTCTCTCTCCTTCTCGGGCATTATCTATTCCGGATTTTGCCTTCCTTGTTTCGTCATTACCGCCACCGATTCTGTTACTTGGTGATTTTAATGCCCACCATTTCCTCTGGGGGGGGGTCTCACTGTGATTCCCGTGGAATTCAGTTAGAGGCTTTTCTTGCCACCCACCCCCTCCATGTTTTAAATACAGGTACTCACACCCATTTTGATCCTCGGACTCATACTCTCTCTTGCATCGATCTCTCAGTTTGCTCTTCATCCGCCGCATTAGACTTCACTTGGTCTGTTCTCCCAGACTTACATGACAGTGATCATTTCCCAATCATTCTTACTTCCCCTTCATATTCGCCACCTCTTCGCACCCCACGCTGGCAATTTAATCGGGCAAATTGGAACCTTTACTCACACCTAACTGTTTTTAAAGAAGTTCCTTCTTCGTCCTCCATCGATGAGCTTTTACACCTCTTCTCGTCCTCCGTTTTCACCACAGCTTCTCATTCTATACCCCAAACTTTGGGCAGGCATTCTCAGAAATGCGTGCCTTGGTGGTCTCCTGCTTGTGCTCGTGCAGTACGTTTGAAACGCGCTGCATGGGGCAGGTACCGGTACAATAGAACCACAGAGCGACTCCTTGATTTTAAACAGAAGCGTGCGATCGCTCGCCGTGTCATCCGTGACGCTAAACGCACTTGCTGGCGAGATTATGTCTCCACCATCACCTCTGCTTCCTCTATGAGTGCAGTCTGGAAAAAAGTACGAAAACTGAGTGGTAAATATTCTCCTGACCCGGCTCCTGTTCTGCAGGTTGCCAGTGTTGATATAGCAAACCCACTAGATGTTGCCAATGAAATTGGCAATCATCTGGTCCGTATTTCTCAGGGACTCCATCTATGCCCCTCATTTCTTTCCTCAAAGTCTGCCAGAGAGTTAGCACCCTTGGACTTTTCTTCTCTCAGAGAAGAACAGTATAATGTGCCTTTTACACTTCAAGAACTGGAGGCAACACTCTCAGCTTGTCGATCATCGGCAGCTGGGCCCGACGACATTCATATTCGTATGCTACAACATTTACATCAGTCAGCCCTTGCAGTCCTATTACGCCTTTACAATCTTATTTGGTCACAAGGAGTTCTTCCACAGCTGTGGAAATCCGCCATTGTTCTCCCTTTCCGCAAACCAGGCACTACGGGACATGAAACCTCCCACTATCGTCCCATTGCTCTTACCAGTGCAGTTTGCAAAGTAATGGAACGCCTAGTAAATAGACGTTTAGTGTGGTATTTAGAGACACACAACAGTCTCTCCACTCGTCAATATGGCTTTCGTAAGGGACGTTCTACCATAGACCCCTTACTACGCTTGGATACGTATGTTCGTAATGCCTTTGCGAATAACCACTCAGTTATTGCCATATTTTTTGACCTTGAGAAGGCATATGACACAACTTGGAGGTATAATATTTTAGCCCAAGCCCACTCCTTAGGCCTTCGAGGCAATCTACCATCCTTCCTTAAGAACGTTTTAAATGACAGGCATTTCCGTGTTCGGGTTAATAATGTGCTCTCCCCGGACTTTATCCAAGCTGAAGGTGTCCCCCAGGGATGTGTTCTGAGCACAACACTTTTTCTCCTTGCTATTAATGATTTGGCCTCTAGTCTTCCATCAAATATTTGGTCATCACTCTATGTTGATGACTTTGCTATTGCCTATGCAGGCGCTGACTGTCATCTCCTTACAGTTTCTCTCCAACATGCAGTCGACCGTGTTTCCAATTGGGCCACCACACGTGGGTTTAAATTTTCCAGCACTAAAACCCACCAAATCACTCACTAGACGCTCTGTCATCTCCGATCATCCTTTGTACCTCTATGGCTCCCGTATCCCTGAACGTGATACAGTCAAGTTTCTGGGCCTCCTCTTTGATCGTAGGTTATCCTGGAAACCTCACATTACCTCTCTGAAGGCAACTTGTCACAGCCGGCTGAACCTTCTTAAAACCCTTGCTCATCTTTCGTGGGGAGCTGATCGTCGAACCCTCCTTCGCCTACATTCCACCCTTATTTTATCGAAACTTGATTATGGTGACCAGATCTATTCAGCGGCATCTCCTGTTACTCTCTCTAGCCTTAACCCCATTCATCACCAAGGATTACGTTTATGCCTTGGTGCTTTCCGCTCTTCCCCTGTCGAGAGCCTCTATGCAGAAGCGAACGTTCCATCCTTATCCGATCGCCGTGATGCCCATTGCCTGCGCTACTATGTACGCTCTCATGATCTCCGCAATCCTTCCATTTATAGAATGGTTACTGATATTAGTAGACATTCTTTATTTGTTCGCCGCCCCTGTTTACTCTGTCCCTTCTCTCTTCGCCTTCATTCGCTCTTGTCTTCTCTTCAACTACCACCTTTCTATGTACATGTAGCATCTCACTTTTCCCTACCCCCCTGGGAAGTTCCAGCTGTTCGAGTCTGTTCTTTCTCCCTCCCTTGCTCGAAAGCCCAACTGTCTACGGTCGCTTCCCGCTCTCTTTTTCTTGACCACTTTCACTCTCATTCTCATGCCATTGCTGTGTACACAGATGGCTCTAAGTCTTCTGACGGCGTAGGATTCGCAGCAGTGTTTCCGGACAACATCGTACAAGGGCATTTACTATCTTCGGCTAGTATTTTTACTGCTGAATTATATGCCATCCTTACAGCACTTATCCGTATTGCATCTATGCCTGTGTCATCATTTGTGGTTGTCTCAGACTCCCTTAGTGCTTTACAGGCTATACAAAAATTTGATACACCTCACCCCTTAGTCCTCCGTATCCAACTTTGGCTACGCCGCATCTTTACCAAGCATAAAGATATTGTTTTTTGTTGGGTCCCTGGTCATGTTGACGTACAGGGCAATGAACAGGCAGACACTGCTGCGCGGTCAGCAGTACATGACCTACCAGTTTCTTATAGAGGTATTCCATTTACGGACTATTTTGCTGCAATATCTTCCCACCTTCACACCCGTTGGCAACAACGTTGGTCTACTATGCTCGGCAACAAACTTCAGTCTATTAAACCGAGTATAGGTTACTGGCCGTCTTCTTATCACCAGTGTCGAGGTTGGGAGACTACTCTCTCCCATCTTCGCATTGGCCATACTCGTCTTACTCATGGATATCTCATGGAGAGGCGTCTTGCTCCTCTCTGTGAGAATTGCCAAGCTCCATTATCAGTCAGCCACATTCTGTTGGACTGCCCACTTTATCAACGAGCACGCAGAATTTACCTCTGTCGTCGTCTTCGCTCCGCTGCTCTCTCTTTACCTTCCCTTCTCACTGATGGACCCACCTTTCATCCGGACTCTCTCATTGACTTTTTGACAACGACTGACTTACTTCACAAATTCTGATACCTTCAGCCCTTTCTACTTCAATCTCTTGCTACCTTCTACCCCCGTACTATCCCCTGCCCCGCTGTTTTCTGTAACCTGCTGATCATCCCCCCTCCCTTCTGCCATCCAATTCCCTTGCTTCCTTCCCTACCCTGCATCGCTGTATAGCCCTTGTGGCTTAGCGCTTCTTTTTGATTATAATAATAATAATTCAGGCTTAATTCAGGGAAATGGAGCACAGATCCAATTCCCTGAATCAAGAGCCCCTCACCAGCGTCAAGGAGCCTTCCTTGAGGGGTCCACTCTGGAGAGAGGTTGAAAACCATTGATTGTACACACAAGATGTTCGCAAATATTGATTATGCTGGACAATGTCTGTGAAAGCACAGACGGAGGTTCCATAGGTACTTACATGCCTTTGTTTACATCCAGCGTCCTGTTATATCCTTATCCAGAATTATGTAGATTTGGCTGTTATATGAGCTTCAGTATGTATTATAGTAATTAATCTTTAACAACACGACAGAGCATTTTGCATTTTTTAGACAGTTGCCACTGCAAAATCACCACCATCCTTCACTGTCACCACAATCGCTTACTGTTACTACCATCCTTCACTGCCACCACCATCGCTCACTGTCACTACCATCCCTACTGTCACTACCATCCCTCACTGTCATTACCATCCCTACTGTCACTACCATCCCTCACTGTCACCACCATCCCTACTGTCACTACCATCCCTATCACCACCATCGCTCACTGTCACTACCATCCCTCCTGTCACTACCATCCCTCACTGTCATTACCATCCCTACTGTCACTACCATCCCTCACTGTCACCACCATCCCTACTGTCACTACCATCCCTAACTGTCACCACCATCGCTTACTGATACTGTTACTACCATCCTTCACTGCCACCACCATCGCTCACTGTCACTACCATCCCTACTGTCACTACCATCCCTCACTGTCATTACCATCCCTACTGTCACTACCATCCCTCACTGTCACCACCATCCCTACTGTCACTACCATCCCTATCACCACCATCGCTCACTGTCACTACCATCCCTCCTGTCACTACCATCCCTCACTGTCATTACCATCCCTACTGTCACTACCATCCTTCACTGTCACCACCATCCCTCACTGTCACCACCATCCTTCACTGTCACTACCATCCCTCACTGTCACTACCATCCCTCACTGTCACCACCATATCTCACTGTCACTGCCATCCCTCACTGTCACCACCATCCCTCTCTGTCACTACCATCCCTCACTGTCACCACCATCCCTCACTGTCACCACCATCCCTCACTGTCACTACCATCCTTCACTGTCACTACCATCGTTTACTGTCACCACCATCCCTCACTGTCACTACCATCCCTCACTGTTACTACCATCCCTCACTCTCACCACCATCCCTCACTCTCACCACTATCCCTCACTGTCACTACCATTCCCTCACTGTCACCACCATCCTTCACTGTCACCACTATCCCTCACTGTCACTACCATTACTCACTGTCACCATCATCCCTCACTGTCACCACCATCCCTCACTGTCACAACCATCCCTCACTGTCACCACCATCCCTCACTGTCACTACCATCCATCACTGTCACCACCATCGCTCACTGTCACTACCATCCCTCACTGTCACCACCATCCCTCACTGTCACTACCATCCCTCACTGTCACCACCATCCCTCACTGTCACTACCATCCCTCACTGTCACCACCATCCCTCACTGTCACCACCATCCCTCACTGTCACCACCATCCTTCACTGTCACCACCATCCCTCACTGTCACCACCATCCTTCACTGTCACCACCATCACTCACAACTTTCACCCCGCTACGACCAGGCACCATCACTCACAACTTTCACCCCGCTACGACCAGGCACCATCACTCACAACTTTCACCCCGCTACGACCAGGCACCATCACTCACAACTTTCACCCCGCTACGACCAGGCACCATCACTCACAACTTTCACCCCGCTACGACCAGGCACCATCACTCACAACTTTCACCCCTTTGTGACCAGGCACCATCACTCACAACTTTCACCCCACTATGACCAGGCACCATCACTCACAACTTTCACCCCACTATGACCAGGCACCATCACTCACAACTTTCACCCCTTTGTGACCAGGCACCATCACTCACAACTTTCACCCCACTGTGACCAGGCACCATCACTCACAACTTTCACCCCACTATGACCAGGCACCATCACTCACAACTTTCACCCCACTATGACCAGGCACCATCACTCACAACTTTCACCCCTTTGTGACCAGGCACCATCACTCACAACTTTCACCCCACTGTGACCAGGCACCATCACTCACAACTTTCACCCCACTGTGACCAGGCACCATCACTCACAACTTTCACCCCACTGTGACCAGGCACCATCACTCACAACTTTCACCCCACTGTGACCAGGCACCATCACTCACAACTTTCACCCCACTGTGACCAGGCACCATCACTCACAACTTTCACCCCACTGTGACCAGACACCATCACTCACAACTTTCACCCCACCACGACCAGGCACCATCACTCACAACTTTCACCCCACCACGACCAGGCACCATCACTCACAACTTTCACCCCACCACGACCAGGCACCATCACTCACAACTTTCACCCCACCACGACCAGGCACCATCACTCACAACTTTCACCCCACCACGACCAGGCACCATCACTCACAACTTTCACCCCGCTACGACCAGGCACCATCACTCACAACTTTCACCCCACTGTGACCAGGCACCATCACTCACAACTTTCACCCCACCACGACCAGGCACCATCACTCACAACTTTCACCCCACCACGACCAGGCACCATCACTCACAACTTTCACCCCACTGTGACCAGGCACCATCACTCACAACTTTCACCCCACTGTGACCAGGCACCATCACTCACAACTTTCACCCCACTGTGACCAGGCACCATCACTCACAACTTTCACCCCACTGTGACCAGGCACCATCACTCACAACTTTCACCCCGCTACGACCAGGCACCATCACTCACAACTTTCACCCCACTGTGACCAGGCACCATCACTCACAACTTTCACCCCACCACGATCAGGCACCATCACTCACAACTTTCACCCCGCTACGACCAGGCACCATCACTCACAACTTTCACCCCACTGTGACCAGGCACCATCACTCACAACTTTCACCCCGCTACGACCAGGCACCATCACTCACAACTTTCACCCCACTGTGACCAGGCACCATCACTCACAACTTTCACCCCACCACGACCAGGCACCATCACTCACAACTTTCCCCCCCCTGCGACCAGGCACCATCACTCACAACTTTCACCCCACTGTGACCAGGCACCATCACTCACAACTTTCACCCCACCACGACCAGGCACCATCACTCACAACTTTCACCCCGCTACGACCAGGCACCATCACTCACAACTTTCACCCCACCACGACCAGGCACCATCACTCACAACTTTCACCCCGCTACGACCAGGCACCATCACTCACAACTTTCACCCCGCTACGACCAGGCACCATCACTCACAACTTTCACCCCACCACGACCAGGCACCATCACTCACAACTTTCACCCCGCTACGACCAGGCACCATCACTCACAACTTTCACCCCACCACGACCAGGCACCATCACCACCACTTTCACCTCAATTTCAGCAGCCCTGGCAAAGCCTGTCGTCCACCAGATCATCAAACGCAAGTCAGACTTCGGGAATTCGCTAACACTGTACCAGGAGCGCAGCGGCTGAGTGACAAGCCAGTAAGACCAGAACCACACAAGTCACACGCTGTGAACCTCAATGTCAGTCAGGGAAGGAATTTGATCTCTCTCTCTCTCTCTCTCTCTCTCTCTCTCTCTCTCTCTCTCTCTCTCTCTCTCCCCCTCATATACACCCACAAGAAGCTCCGAGATAACCGGGGTTGTGGAAGTATTGAGTCAGATATGTGAAACAAAGACATGTACAGATCCGAGAGCAAGCACCAAATTTGCTCACAAAAATTTTAAAACATGCCTCAACGTATAGGCTTCAAACCTCAAGGCTGGTGAATCTTATTTAATTTCTACCTCAGACTGTTTATGAACTGTGTTGGTGTTTGCAAAAAAAAAACTCAACTATTTAGCTTTCATCATGCATAGTAATTTCAGCTGCTTGAAAAAAAAAACTTACTAGGATTTAGAGAATTTGAAATAGAATTTAACTGTCAAAATGAAAAGAAAAATATATGAAAAAATCGCCTTTTCATTATTTTTTTTTATATAGCAACTGTAGCCATCACTTCAGTGTTATTGATGCAGTTTTACTGAGGAAGTTGATGTCAAGTTGTCATAATAACCTGGGAATAATTTCAATAATTACCTTGAAATTATCTGATATGGAAAATCTTCATTAAAGGAAAGATTTTTTTTTTTTTTTTTTTTGGAATCAAGAAGACAGTGATTGGCTGCAGTACCTTGAGGAGACACATCCGAGACTGAGCCAAGACCGGGTCACCATCTGGAAAATGTACCGGCGACTCTAGAAGAAATATGAGAATGATTCTGTCTTAACCTTCCAACACAGGTGAATTATCTTTAGAAAAAATCTTTCAGATTATTCCTGGAATATATTGGAGCCAGTATACCAAGTCTATTTATAAAACTTGAGGTATATCCCCCCCCCACCCCCGTGAGAACTTGAGTGTCGTCAAACAAAGAAAAATTCGTATGTTTACTGGCCTGTATCTACCTACCTGGAGGCTGTTTCGGGGGTCAACGCCCCCGCGGCCCGGTCAGTGACCAATTTCTGTCAAAATATATCATAACACATGGGATGCTGGTTTACCTTCAGTAATTACAGAATGCATCTTTGGATAAGATTTAAAATTTGAAAGATAGGATTACTTAGTGGAAACTGGGGTTACACAAATAACCCGCACATAAAAGAGAGAAGCTTACGACGACGTTTCGGTCCGACTTGGACCATTTACAAAGTCACACTAACCAGAAGTGGAGCAGGACGGCTATATATAGGCAGGAAGAGGTGGTGGTAGTAGTAGTAGTAGTAGTAGAACAAGAATGGTATATTTGTGTATCGTTCCAGTCACGGTATTGTGCCTTTTTGTTATTTAACCTAACTGGGGTTACTTAGAAGTATTATCCAGAGGGTTGAGGAGGGGTTGTCGAGGAGGTTCGGACATTTAGAGAGCATGGAATAAAGAATATAAATCTGTAATTGAAGAAAGGGGGGGTAGGGGTAGGCCTAGGAAAGGTTGGAGGGAAGGTGTAGGTGCGGTTTCGTGTGCTAGAGGCTTAGACTTCAGCAAGCGTGCGTTAGCAAGTTAGGGGCTAGTGGAGGCAAATGGTTTTTTTAGGATTTGACGTGCTGTTGGAGTGTTAGCATACCTGGAGTATAGATGGAGAGAGTTTCGGGGGTCAACGCCCCCAGCGCCCTGGCCTGAGACCAGGCCTCGTGGTGGATCAGGGTCCGATCAACCAGGCTGTTACTACTGGCCTCACGCAAACCGACGTAAGAACCACAGCCCGGCTGGTCAGGTACTGAATTTAAGTGACTGTCCAGCTCCAGGTAACAAGGTAACATTTATGAAAGGATTCAGGGAAACCGGTTAGCCGGACTTGAGCCCTGGAGGTGAGAAGTACAGTGTCTGCACTCTGAAGGAGAAATGATGCAGTTTATGAACTGTAGTATCGGCACGCCTCTGACAAGACAGTGATGGAGTGAGTGATAATGAATGTGGTTTTCTTTTTCTTCAGGTCACTCTGCCTTGGTGGGAGACAGCCGTTGTGATCAAGGAAAAACACTTGTGAATGACTTTAAATCTTTAATGCAAAGATTTGTCAGAATTGGAAACTTATGAAACACTCCGCACTATTCCTTGCGCATGAACTGAGATACTGAGAGATGGAGCATATGGGATACCAGGATGATCTTTCTCGGATAATACAGTGGAAGTATTGCATCTGATTAATATTAAATGTTAACAGCAGAGGAGGAGGATGGAGGAGGATGAAGGAGGATGGAGGAGGATGGAGGAGGATGGAGGAGGATGGAGGAGTTATCAGCCAGGATGATAATCTCTTCCTTGGTGCTTCAAGTCTGGTTCTCCTGGGAGTTACCTCACGTTTTCCACTACATTCGTTGGTGGATGAAGTGGAGGCGATTACCCGGTGCTGTGAGGACGTTATGAGGGAACTGTTGAGAACCAGGGAAGACACAGCGAGGAAGCAGGAAATAGAGAGAGATGATAAAGTAGTGAGAGAACTTGTTTCTTGCAAACTGTCAAAGGCACTTGTGGATTGAGTGTGTGTGTGTGTGTGTACTCAAATATTTGTGGATGCAGAGGTGGAATCACAGCTCCCGTGTGTGTAGTCAGTGTGTAATCACCTAATTGTTATTGCAGGGGTCGATTCATAGCTCTTGGTCCCGTCCTTTCACTTGTCGTTAATAGGTCCTCTCTATCTCTGTCTGTTACGTGAGCTGTATTATACCTCGTCTTAAAACTATATATATTTCACTTGCCAGATAATTTCACTTCCTGACAGAAATACCATTGCTCTGTTGCTCTCGTCGTATTCTTCTCTTGGCCTCCTGCAGTTCTGTGGCTGGTTGTACATTACTGCAATTACCACCTCATGGCCATCAGACTGGATTGTTCTTACTAAGTAGTCCCATTCACCCATACCATCCATTCCTTCCATTTTCTCAAATCCCCATCGGCTTTTTTTATGAGCAGTGCAACTCCTCCTCCCCCTCTACTCATATTATCTTTCCTCAGGATCTGATATCCCAGTGGGAAGATTGCGTCTGTTATTGTCTCATTGAGTTTCGTTTCTGTGACTGCTATGATGTCTAGGGACTTCTCATTGATTCTTTCATGCCACTCCTCATATTTATTCGTTACTCTGTCTGCATTCGTGTACCAAACCTTCAGCTTCTTTTCTATCACTGTGGTCTGGGGAGAATATTGGGGTGGTGTGTGTGTGTGTGTGTGTGTGTGTGTGTATATATATACCCACCTAATTGTGGTTGCAGGGGTAGAGACTCAGCTCCTGACCACGCCTCTTCATTGACTGCTACTGGGTCCTTTCTCTCCCTGCTTCATGAGCTTTATCATACCTCATCTTAAAACTATGTATTGCTTCTGCCTCCACTACATCACTTGCCAGACTATTCCACTTGTGTGTGTGTGTGTGTGTGTGTGTGTGTGTGTGTGTGTGTGTGTGTGTGTGCGTGCGTGTGTGTGTGTGTGTGTGTGTGTGTGTGTGTGTGTGTGTGTGTGTGTGTGTACTCACCTCACCTAGTTGAGGCTGCAGGGGTCGAGTCCGAGCTCCTGGCCCCGCCTCTTCACTGATCGCTACTAGGTCACTCTCCCTGAGCCGTGAGCTTTATCATACCTCTGCTTAAAGCTATGTATGGATCCTGCCTCCACTACATCGCTTCCCAAACTATTCCACTTACTGACTACTCTGTGGCTGAAGAAATACTTCCTAACATCCCTGTGATTCATCTGTGTCTTCAACTTAAAACTGTGTCCCCTTCTTACTGTGTCCAATCTCTGGAACATCCTGTCTTTGTCCACCTTGTCAATTCCTCTCAGTATTTTGTATGTCGTTATCATGTCCCCCCTATCTCTCCTGTCCTACAGTGTCGTCAGGTTGATTTCCCTTAACCTCTCCTAGTAGGACATACCTCTTAGCTCTGGGACTAGTCTTGTTGCAAACCTTTGCACTTTCTCTAGTTTCTTTACGTGCTTGGCTAGGTGTGGGTTCCAAACTGGTGCCGCATACTCCAATATGGGCCTAACGTACACGGTGTACAGGGTCCTGAATGATTCCTTATTAAGATGTCGGAATGCTGTTCTGAGGTTTGCTAGGCGCCCATATGCTGCAGCAGTTATTTGGTTGATGTGCGCTTCAGGAGATGTGCCTGGTGTTATACTCACCCCAAGATCTTTTTCCTTGAGTGAGGTTTGTAGTCTCTGGCCCCCTAGACTGTACTCCGTCTGCGGTCTTCTTTGCCCTTCCCCAATCTTCATGACTTTGCACTTGGTGGGATTGAACTCCAGGAGCCAATTGCTGGACCAGGTCTGCAGCCTGTCCAGATCCCTTTGTAGTTCTGCCTGGTCTTCGATTGAGTGAATTCTTCTCATCAACTTCACGTCATCTGCAAACAGGGACACCTCAGAGTCTATTCCTTCCGTCATGTCGTTCACAAATACCAGAAACAGCACTGGTCCTAGGACTAACCCCTGTGTCACTGAGATCATAAAGTCACTTAAAAATAACTCGGGGAATCTGTCTCATGTCCCACCATTACTGTACAAGCGAGCGGCCCATGTCCTTTCGCATGCTATTTCATTACTTTTTAACAAGTCAATAGAGACTAGCACCTTCCCGAAACTACTCAAGATGGCAAGGGTTACACCAATACATAAAGGTGGTGACCCTACAGACTTAAACAACTATAGGCCAATATCTAACTTACCATTGCTATCCAAAATCTTTGAGAAACTCGTGCACAGGAGACTGTATTCATTTATAACGGCTCAAAACATACTCAACCCCTGCCAGTTTGGAAACAGGAAAAATAAAAGCACTAATGATGCAATCATAAAAATGCTAGATCTGCTTTACACAGCATTGGAAAATAAGGAATATCCACTAGGAATTTTTATTGACCTAAGAAAAGCTTTTGACACAGTAGACCACGACACCCTACTCCACAAACTTGATCACTACGGTATAAGAGGCCATGCGCTTGCTTATTTCAAATCTTACATTACTAATAGGTATCAGTACGTCACCATTAAAGACACAGCATCAGCAACACGGCCACTTGATACTGGAGTTCCGCAGGGAAGTGTCCTTGGTCCCCTGCTCTTCCTCATATACATCAATGACCTTCCAAACGTATCTCAACACCTGAAACCCATTCTCTTTGCTGATGACACGACTTATGTCATCTCTCACCCTAATCTTGCCACCCTCAACACCATTGTGAACGAGGAGCTGATTAAAATATCGACTTGGATGACAGCCAATAAACTTACGCTTAACACTGACAAAACCTACTATATTATGTTTGGTAGCAGAGCAGGAGATGCACAAATTAACATTAAGATTGACAACACTCTAATTACCAGAAATAATGGGGGAAAATTCCTAGGCTTATACCTTGACAACAACCTGAATTTCAGCACCCATATCCAGCATATAGCCAAAAAAGTATCCAAAACGGTTGGGATCCTCTCCAAGATACGATACTACGTGCCGCAAAATGCCCTTCTCACACTATACCACTCACTTATTTATCCATACCTCACCTATGCTATTTGTGCTTGGGGATCAACTGCAGCAACACACCTAAAGCCAATAATAACCCAACAAAAAGCTGCAGTAAGAATAATCACTAAATCCCATCCCTGGCAACACCCCCCCCCCACTCTTCATAGATCTAAACTTACTCCCAATTCAATACATCCACACTTACTACTGTGCAATCTACATCTACAGGGCCTTAAACTCTAATATCAACCTTGACCTAAAACGCTTTCTTGATAGTTGTGACAGAACCCACAGGCATAACACCAGACACAAACATCTCTACGACATTCCCCGTGTCCGACTAAACCTTTACAAAAATTCAATGTATGTCAAAGGCCCTAAAATCTGGAATACCCTACCTGAGAACTCTAGAACTGCAGACACATTCATCACCTTCAAAACTACCATTAGAAAACATCTTATCTCCCTGATACACCCCGTCAACTAACTACACGAATACCACCTGGTGGTTCACACTTACACTCACTCACTCATTTGACCATAAACAGAAATATTAATCTCAGTCTTAAAATAATGAATCCTGTGATACTCCAATACTGAAACTATGTACTGTGCCAAAACAAAAGCATTCATATTGCTAAACTCACAAACTAGTATTTAGTCACTTAGCCATAATACCAACTTACCTCATAATTTGTAATATTTTACAATTAAGAATAAAACTAAGTATGCCCGAAATGCCTAGCCATGCTAAGTGTTCTAGTGGTACACTCTGTAATCACAATTTTACTACATGTAAACCAAACAATAACCAAATTTCTGTAAACTCAGCATTGTAATCCTTATAGAGAATAAACTTTGAATTTGAATTTGAATTTGAATTTGTGGGACGCCGCTGGTCACAGGTGCCCACTCTGACACCTCGCCACGTACCATGACTCGCTGCTGTCTTCCTGACAAGTATTCCCTGATCCATTGTAGTGCCTTCCCTGTTATCCCTGCTTGGTCCTCCAGTTTTTGCACCAATCTCTTGTGTGGAACTGTGTCAAACGCCTTCTTGCAGTCCAAGAAAATGCAATCCACCCACCCCTCTCTCTCTTGTCTTACTGCTGTCACCATGTCATAGAACTCCAGTAGGTTTGTGACACAGGATTTCCCATCCCTGAAACCATGTTGGCTGCTGTGTGTGTGTGTGTGTGTGTGTGTGTGTGTGTGTGTGTGTGTGTGTGTGTGTGTGTGTGTGTGTGCCCCCACTTCTAAGTATTCATACTGCTAATAAATACCGGTAGATACCAGTAATTGTAAGCTTACCAATACTTGTAACACTTATCGATTCTACTTCTAAAATTCAGAAAGTAGCTAGGTTATAAAATTTAGCTTGTCTCAGCTTAAGTGTCTGACGTTATCCCTCACTACTGCTTTACTCCTTGCACTCTCGTCTATGCTATTTCTACTCTAATTCTGGTAATGGCTTGCAGGAGTGAGTGACCAGTATCTAACAGTGATGCAGGACCAGACTCAACCTTGCAAAATGCAACCTCAACAGGTGAATACTTGCGCTGACAGCGGTGTGATGACAAGTTGCCAGATGCTGATGATGTAGTCGTCATACGTAGGCCTTCTATCACTATTTTGTAACTCCTTCACCCGTGATGTTTATAACCATATATGCTCATGCATCCCGCATTCCTCAAGTGATTTCACTTTTCACTTATTACAGAATACACTTCACATTCGGTGTTACACTTTATATGTATAATGGCATACAAACTGTTGTGACGTCACTGCTTCAGCAGGCCTACTGCCACCTTCCCTTGTTGTATATTTTATTTTTTTTTCTCCTTTTGCTTATTAACTTTTTCACTCTCGCATTACGGTGCCCCACATTTCACTTGTTAACCAAACGCTGGTAATTCTTGATCACCCGTTTCCACACTCACTTTGATCTTTTTATATTTGTATCTGTGTGGCAACAGTGCCTAGTAGATCCACAACGGTTTGGCACTTTTAAAAAAAAATACTGAATTCAGGTTTCCTCTCGATTTTTTTCAACTAATAACTATAGTTATCACTCATAGGTTTGTTCACTGACTTTGTCACTGCCACTGATTACTGCTAGCGGTTATTGCACGCCTCAAAAACACGAAGGTTCTCGGAGCCTTGTGCACCCACGTCTGCACCCACCATGTGTGTGTGTGTGTGTGTGTGCATGCGTGTATGTGTGAGGTAGAGTGTTAATGTTAACATTTTTAAGCACATACGTAATATTAATATTTTCAAAGTATCGGCAGGTATGGGCCGTTTCTTTCACCCAACTGATACTGTAAGAATGTCCGAAATCCTTCAAAACCGATTCCGTTACTTTGCCACATCACTAGACTAGTGAACACACACACACACACACACACACACACACACACACACACACACACACACACACACACACACACACACACACACACACACACACACACACACAAGGACCTTAACCACGACAACCCCCAATGCAACCAAGCAATCTAAGCCAAATCCCACAGTATACGAATGCAGATGGAATAACAAATAAATGTGAGGAGTGGCATGAAAGAATCAAGGAGACATCCCCAGACATTATAGCACTCACAGAAACGAAACTCACTGGGATGATAACAGATGCAATCTTCCCACTCGGATATCAGAGCCTGAGGAAAGATAGAGGGAGCAAAGGAGGAGGGGGAGCTGCATTGCTCATTAAAAACCGATGAGGAATTGAGGAAATTTAAGGAATGGACGAAATGGGCGAAAGAGACTACACAGTAGGTACAATGCAATCTGAGGGACATAAGGTAGTCATTGCAGTGATGTATAACCCGCCACAGAACTGCAAGAGTCCAGAGAAGAATATGAAGAGAGCAATAGAGCATTGGTGTACACAGTAGCTGAGGTAGCCAGAAGAGCTCACATGGGTAGAACAAAGTTACCAGTTATGAATGATTTCAATCACAAGGAGATTGATTGGGGGTCCCAAAACAGGGCGAGCCAAGATGATGGATGTGGTACTGGAAAAATCTCACACATCAACATGTTAGGGACACTACCAGAGAGAGATGGGAAGATGAACCAGCAAGATTGGACCTTATGTTCACCCTGAGTAGCTTGGACATTGTTGACATTACATAAGACAGGCCCCTACGAGCTAGTGATCATGTGGTTCTGAGCTTTAAATACATAGTAGAATTACAAGTGGAGAGGGTAACAGGGGTAGGATGGGAAAAGCCAAACTACAAAAGGGGTGCTACACAGGCATGAGGAACTTTCTGCAGGAGGTTCAGTGGGAAAGAGAATTGGTAGGAAAATTAGTAAACGAAATAATGGACCACATAACAACAAAATGCAAGGAGACAGAGGAAAGGTTGTTCCGAAGGGTAACAGAAATAATGGGAAGACCAGAATGAGCCCTTGGTTTACCCAAAGGTGTAGGGAGGCAAAAACTAAGTGGGCCAGAGAATGGAAAAAGTACAGAAGATGAAGGACCCAGGAAAATAAAGAGATTAGTCAAAGAGCCAGAAACGAGTATGCACAAATAAGGAGGGAGGCGAAGCGACAGTACAAAAACGACATAGCATCAAAAGTCAAGTCTGACCCGAAGCTGTTGTGTAGCCACATCAGGAGGAAAACAATGGTCAAGGAAAGGGGTAATCAGGCTGAGGAAAGAAGGTGGGGAGCTCACAAGAAATATGTGAGGAGCTCATCATGAGATTTATGAAAGTATTTACAGTGGAAACAGAAAGGAATCCAGGAAATCAGAACAGGGAGGTACACCAACAAGTGCTGGATGAGGTACACCTAACCGAGGAGGAGGTGAAGAAGCTGCTATGTGAACTTGATCTCTCAAAGGCAGTGGGACCAGACAACATCTCTCCGTGAGTCTATAGATAGGGACAAGAGATGCTGTGTGTGCCACTAACAAAGATCTTCAACACATCCACTGAAAATGGGCAGCTACCTAAGGTATGGATGATGGCAAATGTAGTCCCAGTTTTTAAAAAGGGAGTCAGACACGAGAAATTAAACAACAGACCTGTGTCACTAATGTGTACAGTATAGTATTAGGAGGAGAGTGGTGGAGCACCTGGAAAGAAATAAGTGTATAATCTACAACCAGCACAGTTTCAGGGAAAGAAAATCCTGTGTCACAAACCTACTGGAGTTTTATGACAAGGTGACAGAAATAAGACAAGAGAGAGAGGGGTGGATAGACTGCATTTTCTTGGACTGCAAGAAGGCCTTCGACACAGTTCCTCACAAGAGGTTAATGCAAAAGCTAGAGGATCAGGCAGACATAACAGGAAAGGCACTGCAATGGGTCAGAGAATACCGGACAAGGAGGCAACAACCAGTCATGGTACGTGACGAGGTATCAGAGTGGGCGCCTGTGACAAGCGGGGTTCCACAGGGGTCAGTCCTAGGACCTGTGTTGTTTTTGGTATATGTGAATGACATAACGGAAGGGATAGACTCAGAAGTGTCCCTGTTTGCAGATGATGTGAAGTTAATGACGAGAATCAAATCGGCCGAGGATCAGGCAGGACTACAAAGAGACCTGGAGAGGCTACAAGCTTGGTCCAGTAGCTGGCTCCTTGAATTTAACCCTGCCAAATGCAAAGTCATGAAGATCGGGGAAGGGCAAAGAAGGCCGCAGACACAGTATAGTCTAGGTGGCCAAAGACTGAAGACCTAACTCAAGGAAAGAGATCTTGGGGTGAGTATAATACCGAGCACATCTCCTGAGGCGCACATCGATCAGATAACTGCTGCAGCATACGGGCGTCTGGCAAACCTAAGAATACCTTTCCGATACCTCAGTAAGGAATTGTTCAAGACTCTGTACACCATATACGTCAGGCCCATACTGGAGTATGCAGCACCAGTTTGGAATCCACACCTGGTCAACCACGTCAAGAAATTAGACAAAGTACAAAGGTTTGCAACTAGACTAGTCCCAGAGTTAAGGGGATTGTCCTACGAATAAATGTTAAGGGAAATTGGCCAGACGACACTGGAGGACAGGAGGGTCTGGGAAGACATGATAACGACATAAAAAATACTGCGTGGAATAGACAAGGTGGACAAAGACAGGATGTTCCAAAGATGGGACACAGACACAAGGGGTCACTATTGGAAGTTGAAGACTCAGATGAGTCAAATGGATGTTAGGAAGTTTTTCTTCAGTCATAGAGTTGTCAGGAAGTGGAATAGCCTAGAAAGTGACGTAGTGGAGGCGGGAACCATACAGGGTTTTAAGGCGAGGTTTGATAAAGCTCATGGAGCAGGGAGAGAGAGGACCCAGTAGCAATCAGTGAAGAGGCGGGGCCAGGAGCTATGAATCGACCCCTGCAACCACAAATAGGTGAGTACACACAGACACACACACACACATACACACACACACACACACACACACACACACACACACACACACACACACACACACACACACACACACACACACACACACACACACACACACACACACACACACAAATCGAGGAAGGGCAAAGAAGATCACAGACAGAATACAGTCTAGGGGGCAAATACTACAAACTTTACTCAAGGAAAAGGATCTTGGGGTAAGTATAACACCGAACTCATCTCCTGAGGTGCACATCAACCAAATAACTGCTACCTGGAGTCTACCTGGAGGTTATTCCGGGGATCAACGCCCTCGCGGCCCGGTCCACAACCAAGCCTTCCGGTGGATCAGGGCCTGATCAACCAGGCTGTTACTGCTGGCCGCACGCAGTCCAGCGTACGAGCCACAGCCCGGCTGATCCGGCACTGACTTTAGGTATCTGTCCAGCTCTCTCTTGAAGGCAGCCAGGAGTTTATTGGTAATTCCCCTTATACTTGGTGGGAGGCTGTTGAACAGTCTTGGGCCCCGGACACTTATGGTGCTTTCTCTTAGTGTGCCAATGGCGCCCCTACTTTTAACTGGGGGTATTTTGCATCGCCTGCCCAGTCTTTTACTTTCGTAGGGAATGATTTCTGTGTGCAGATTCGGGACCATTCCTTTCAGGATTTTCCAAGTCTAGATTATGATATATCTCTCTCTCCTGCGTTCCAAAGAGTACAAGTCAAGTGCTTCCAAGCGTTCCCAGTAGTTAATGTGCTTGACAGAACTTATACGTGCAGTAAAGGATCTCTGTACACTCTCTAGATCTGCAATTTCACCTGCTTTGAACGGAGATGTTAGTGTACAGCAGTATTCCAGCCTAGAGAGAACAAGTGACTTGAAAAGGATCATCACTGGCTTGGCATCTCTCGTTTTGAACGTTCTCATTATCCATCCTATCATTTTCTTTACCCTTGTGATCGTGGCACTGTTGTGATCCTTGAAAGTGAGATCCTCAGACATTACTACTCCCAGGCCCCTTACATTATTTTTCCGCTCTGCTTTATGGACAGAGTTTGTAGTATTCTCTGTTTTAGTTATTATCTCCTCCAGTTTTCCATAACGGAGTAGTTGGAATTTGTCCTCATTGAACATCATATTGTTTACCGTTGCCCACTGGAAAACTTTGTTTATATCTTCTTGGAGGTTAACCGCGTCCTCAGCAGATGACAGCCTCATGCAGATCCTAGTTTCATCTGCAAAGGATGATACGGTACTGTTTGTTACATCTCTATTTATGTCTGATATGAGGATGAGGAACAAGATGGGGGCGAGTACTGTGCCTTGTGGAACAGAGCTCTTCACTACGGCAGCCTCCGATTTAACTCTGTTGACATATGGGCGACTACCAAACCTAAGAATAGCATTCCGACATCTCAAGTAAGGAGTCGTTCAGGACTCTACACCGTATACATCAGGCGGCCCATATTAGAGTAAGCAGCACCAGTTTGGAACCCACACATGGCCAAATACGTCAAGAAATTAGAGAAAGTGCTAAGGTTTGCAACGAGACTAGTCCCAGAGTTAAGGGACATGTCATACGAGGAGAGGTTAAGGGAACTCGACCTGACGACAAAGGAGGACAGAAGAGACCAGGGGACATGATAACGGCATATAAAATACTGAGAGGAATTGACAAGGTGGATAAAGACAGGATGTTCCAGAGATGGGACACAGAAATAAGGGGTCACAATTGGAAGATGAAGACTCAGATGAGTCGCAGGGATATTAGGAAGTATTTCTTCAGTCACAGAGTTGTCAGGAAGTGGAAAAGTCTGGCAAGTGATGTAGTGGAGACAGGAACCATACATAGTTTTAAGACGAGGTTTGATAAAGTTCATGGAGCAGGGAGAGAGTGATCTAATAGCAATCAGTGAAGAGGCGGGACCAGGAGCTATGGATCGACCCCTGCAACCACAAATAGGTGAATACAAATAGGCGAGTACACGCACTATCGACAAGTGCCTTTGACAAGCAGTAACTAACAGAACAGGTTAAGTAATGTTATCGCCTCAGATAAATTAGGTTATTTAATATTTAATCTGTGTTAATTAATATCCATTGTGCAATAAGCATTCGTTTTTATGTTGAACATAGTCATTATAAGCATCGGTATCGGCCGAAAATTGGTTATCAGTATCGATATCGGCAGAAATTTTCTTATCGTCACACATCAAATGCTCACCTATACGTTCACTTGTAGAAATGTAGATTATTATTATTATTATTATTATTATTATTATTATTATTATTATTATTATTATTATTATATGCAGTTGCAGGGGTCGAGCCTCAGCTCCAGGGCCTGCCTCTTCTGTCTAGATTATCTACACCTCGAGCGAGAGCGAGATAGGACCAGAGCTTTGGTAAGATGAACGAGGAAGGATGGGTAAGGGTGGAAATATGGTAAAGGGGGGGAGGGGGGTAGAGGGAAGGTGAGGTAACAAAGGTAAGAAATCTAACCACTTTGGTGCATTTTATACAAGTGTGTACTCACCTATTTGTACTCACCTATTTGTGGTTGCAGGGGTCGAGTCTTAGCTCCTGGCCCCGCCTCTTCACCGGTTGCTACTAGGCCCTCTCTCTCCCTGCTCCATGAGCTTTATCAAACCTCGTCTTAAAACTGTGCATGGTTCCTGCCTCCACTACGTCATTTTCTAGGCTATTCCACTGCCTTACAACTCTATGACTGAAGAAATACTTCCTACTATCTCTCTGACTCATTTGTGTCTTCAACTTCCAATTGTGTGTGTGTGTGTGTGTGTGTGTGTGTGTGTGTGTGTGTGTGTGTGTGTGTGTGTGTGTGTGTATGTGTATGTTGTGTTAATTCATGAATACATTGAATTCATAAGCTGGGTATACCTCCTGCCCATCAGTTGCACATAGTTTTACCAAATGTTATGATAAATTAGACACATGTGCAACTCTTGGGTATCTTTATTGAGGAAACGTTTCGCCACACAGTGGCTTCATCAGTCCATACAAAGGAGAATCTTGAAGAACAGGAGGAGAATGAGGTAATCAGTCCCTCAACCTTGAGTCGATGTGGTCAGTCCATCAATCTTGAATAGAATACGGCATACGTGCGGAGAAGGAGCTTATAAACTGTATGGCAGGAGAGGTGCAGCAGTCATAGGTGGTGTAACATTTGTTCAATGTGGAAGTAGGTCGTGCCCAAGAATTAGGCAAGCGAAGAATTCCCGAGTATTAAGATCCCAAGAAGTTGCAGTGTCTGACAGGTTTGTAGATGAATGGTTCAGAGAACCGACACGTTGATAAATTAGACACATGTGCAACTCTTGCCTAATTCTTGGGCACGACCTACTTCAACATTGAACGAATGTTACACCACCTATGACTGCTGCACCTCTCCTGCCTACGGTTTATAAGCTCCTTCTCAGCACGTATGCCGTATTCTATTCAAGATTGATGGACTGACCACATCGACTCAAGGTTGAGGGACTGATTACCTCATTCTCCTCCTGTTCTTCAAGATTCTCCTTTGTATGGACTGATGAAGCCACTGTGTGGCGAAACGTTTCCTCAATAAAGATACCCAAGAGTTGCACATGTATCTAATTTATCAACATGTCGGTTCTCTGAACCATTCATCAACAAACCGAATGTTATACCTGTGTGTGGCTGAGTTGACAGGATGCATACTTTTGCAACAGCCTTTTTTTTTACACCTCACCTTGATAGTATATGAGTCTCTATACTGCTGCTTCAGCATCACATTGTTCCAGACTATGACTCAGAACACTTCTCCAGGCTGAGGGACTGACCACCTCAAAACGATGTTTTCCAGGGTGAATTGACTGATTACATCGTCTGTACATCTCTATTACTTCTGCTGTAAGTTTATTTTGGTACATAAATACACTTACACAAATTATCATACATGATAATGTGTGTAAATTACCTGGGATAAAGTGTGTAAATTACCTGGGAAAAAGTCAAAGTGACTTGTTTCCACTAGGGTCATTGAAAATTACCATGTCTATCAGTACCGCGAGGTGGCCACCATGGGTTGGGGGGGTTATGCCTCTCGGCAGGTTTCTGACACCCCTCTCATTTGTCTGACGAGGTGTCTTCGTGGATGTGATGTTGTCATCCTGGACTGATGGGTTACTGGAGTGAAGGATAGCACATGGAACAGCGGGTACCATGCAACATCACCACTACTGGACGCGCCGATGGAACTCTTGCACGGGGATACATGGTCTCTCTTTAATGAGTAAGACACATGTGCAACAGGTGGGCATTTTATCGTTGAAAAGTTTCGCCTACACAGTAGGTTTCTTCAGTCAAATACAGAGGTAGCAGGTGTAGCACCGAAGTAAAGATTATGTACTCAGTCCATCAATCCTGGAGAAACAGTATTTGAGGTAGTCAGTCCCTCAGCCTAGAGAAAAGTTCGGATGTTTTTTAGGCACTTATTTGAAGGTTTGAAGCTCCACCACTGAGGATTTTGGAGGTTATCTGAGCCATTCTGGGAATGGGTTCAACAACTCTGGTTACAGGGCCCATGAACATGCCGATCATTCCAAGAATTTGGTCCTCGTTACTGTAGACAAGCGTTGAAAATCTGAAGCCGATTGGAAGAGGCGTTCTCGAGTTATGAGCAAAATAGAAAAGGGAGAGAAATTAGGTTTTATTTATATTTAAACAGTCTCTCTCTCTCTCTCTCTCTCTCTCTCTCTCTCTCTCTCTCTCTCTCTCTCTCTCTCTCTCTCTCTCTCTCTCTCTCTCTCTCTCTCTCTCTCTCTCCCCCTCTCTTACAGTGTGAGGAAACACTATGTAGACAGTCATTCATCTTTATATTTACGTGGGTGACAGGTTGTCTCATGTATCACTGTGTAATCTCCCGGGGCGACATTATACTGCTGGAGGAGGATGAATCACCTCACCAGCACACAACACACTCAAGAACCAGCCTGACATTACTCAACTTATCTGCTTGATACATCATTCCTCTGTGTGTGTGTGTGTGTGTGTGTGTGTGTGTGTGTGTGTGTGTGTGTGTGTGTGTGTGTGTGTTAGTTACCATTTTGTCATAGGCACATGTCGATTAGACACTAGGCCTGTTGTATATGAGTACGTGTATGTGTGTGTATGTGTGTATGTGTGTGTGTGTGAGTGTGTGTGTGTGTGTGTGTGTGTGTGTGTGTGATCACACCTTGAAGGTCCTTCATGCAGTGTTGAAACATAATTATAAGATTTACTTCAGACTGTAATATAAATTGCTCTCGTATCACCCTAACAAATATTACCTAATATTGTCAACTCTAACGTTGTATACAAAACATCACCGACTTGTTTATCAATTTCAGTGACCTGATCTTTTTGTTATTCAGTAGTAGCTTGAAAATCCCAATTAAATGGTACAGATATAGAGCAAAAAAAAATAAAATAGTGAATTTTTCCATTAGTCTCTTTCATTTTGGATTCCAGATTCACCCTATGGACTGTAACACAAGAACATATCGATGCGCAAAAGGCCTACAATTAACGGGTTAAAATGTGTACCAGGAACTCATTTGGGAATAGATATTTTCTTTTAAATTGTCAGTGTTTATCTGTTAAAATTAAATTCAGGAAATTTACTCAATATTCTTGGTTTCCTATTTTCATAAATAAGAATCCTTGATATGTGTTACAGGTTTGTGTAAGCAGCTCGGTTGGTAGCGCACTCAGTTCACACACTGAGGTCTGTGATTCGATCCCCGGTACGGGTGGAAAAATTAGGATATGTTTCCTTAAGACACCTGCTGTCCCTGTTCACCTAGCAGTAAAATAGGTACCTGGATGTTAGTGGACTGGTGTGGGTCGCATCCTGGGACAAAACTGACCTAATTTGCCCGAAATATTCTGCATAACAAGCGGCTTTCTTAACAGTATTATGTCATTGATGTCAGCTATACCTGTATACCTTGTACATGTAGAAATAAAGATTATTATTATTATTATTGTTATTATTATTATTATTATTATTATTACTCTCAGCAGAAAACTTTTCTGTGTTTTTATATGTTTTTTATATATACAAGTGACTTTTAGAGACTTTATGTGAGTTATGTGTATATATCATGGATATACGTTCGGTAACAATCAAGGAATTCAACTCATTACCATAAGTAATGTTTAGTGTTACTAAAACCAAGACCAGGACAGCCAGGAGGATGACGGAGTGAATAATGTTAACTATCACAAGGGAAATAATGCCAATGGTGACGCTTTTCAAATCTCTCGTGCTCTCTCGTTTGGTATATTGCTCAGTGTTGACGGCCCCGTATACGGCATGAGAAGTATCAGAGATGGAACAGATGCAAAGATCGTTGACGGCCCTCACGGAGCCAGTAACGCCTCAGAATCTTAAATAAGTACCCACTGGAGCGGAGGAAAGAGAGTGAGAGAGAGAGATGCATGATAATATATACCTAGAATGCACTCGAGGACCTGGTCCCATATCTACACACTGCCATAACAACATACTGGAGTGAGAGATATGAGAGGAAATGCAAAATAACCCCAGTAAAAAACAGAGGTGTAGGAAAAGGACTCTAATATATAGAATTTTCTTCCTGAAGATGCAAAAAGTTCCTTATCAGCCATTTGCTTCAAAACATAGTTTTAAAAAATCCTTAATATGAGTTAACTTCTGCTTAAATTATGTTAAACCTTAATTCATTAACAATAATCCTGTTTATTCAAATCATATTAGCATTTAAACTGTTATTCTCAACTTCAAGAATATTATTCAACATATATAATAACAATTTATGAAAAAAAACAGTGTCAAAAATCAAGAGCTAGTTTGTTATATACAACGTCAAAGATTACAAATTGCAACATCCTAGTAAACTAACTTAAATAATTATTTGTTCACTTGTCATAAGGTAATTTTAATGTCGTCCGAAATGCTGTGCATAACCCGGGATTTTCTATAATGTATACCTCACATAGACTCTCCTTCATCCTCACGAGAATCGTAGTATCATCCACATACCCTATTATACCCAGCCCTCCACTTCCCACTCCTCTAGCCACTCCCTCCCCAGACACACACGCCCCCACCGCTCTATAGAACAGGTCCTGAAGACAAGCAAACGGCAATTGAGACAGGGGACAACCCTGCCGAATACCCCTACCCATCGGAACCCACTCCTCTAGCTTTCCATTCACCTGCACACGCACATCCACCCCATTGTACAATGTCTCAGCCCAATGCACCATCTCTTCCTCAAAACCCTGCCTCCATAAGATATACCACAATGCCTCACATTCCACATAATCATACGCCACCTGCCAATCCAACTCCAATACACCCCCCTCTCCCTCTCCAAACCTTCCACAAAAGCTTCTATAATGCCATACCCCTCATACATCGTCCTCCCAGGCACCCCATATTGTCCCTTCGCAACCACTATCTACCACACACTTCAACCGATTTCCCAGTATTTTCGCAAAGAGCTTGTAATCAGCACAAAGCATAGACAGCACCCTGAAATTCCACACAGTGTGAGGGCTCTCTCCTTTCGGAATCAAAACTACAACCGCTGTCGCCCGCAAAAAACCCAACCTTCCCCTCCCCTTTCATCGTATTCATCAGTTTCACCAAAAACGTGTTCAATACACACCAGTGCCTCACACAGAATTCACAGGGTAAGCCATCTATGCCCTGCACCTTGCCTCGTGCCATGTACTCCAACGCCCTCCACACCTCTCCCTCATCAATATCCCCACCCAACGCCATGCGATCACTGCCACTTAGCACGCAGGAAACATTCTCTCCCAACCTCCCTAAAGCTTCACCATCCACCCTTTCACTCAATATTTCCCAAACCACTCATCCACGTAACTACTCATTCCCTCCATTGTTTGAAACTTCTGTCACACCCTATACCCACCCAAGTCAACATGAACTACTAACTTATCCATCTCTATAGCCGTCCGGCGCCTCCACTGTCCCCTTAACACACAGGCCGATGGTCTGTCACCCCACAGCGCCTCCTCCAGCCCTACCTGCAGTCTCACATCAGATCTGTCATTTTGCATATCCCTAATCTGCCCCTTCAACGTCTATATTTCCTCCCCAGAATATACCCCACCCTGTACACCCCTCTCATAACAACCATGCAACTGACCCTCTAAATACTGTTGCAGCCCGTATGTCATCCAAACCTCCTGCTTTCCCCTTCTCACATAAAACTGCCTTATCCTCCCCTTTGCCACCCCATCCCACCACCCCAGTAAGTCCCCCCACAACACTACTCTCCCCAACAAATTCCCCCACAATCTCTCAAAATCCACCCCCTCCTCCTCCACCATGAGAAGTCGCACATTCAACTTCCAGTACCCCGGATATCTCTTAGGCAATCCGTCCCAAGTCAAGTCCATATAAACCGCCCTATGATCCATTTTAATATCTGGCTGCCAGGGAGTGTGGACGTGCCTTGCACCTCTCTCCTGACAGTCTAGCAAGCTAACCAGTAACGTCATGGCAGTTAGCGTGCAGAGGCGGGTGAATACCATTGGTATAGAGCTTATTCGGGGGACGATTATGCCTGAGAATGCACAGGTATTGCTACCCAAGATTATCCGTGACACTTATGGTATTGAGACAAAGGATTTGTATGGTATGGCTTTAAATGGAGCCTACCGGATATTTGTGAAACTACTCAAGGAGCCAGTGTATGAGGAGCTGGTTGAGCAATTCCAAGATATCTGCGTAGACGTGTCCCCTGCTGTGTGTGTGCATATGGCAGATGTCTCACGACAATACACATGGGTAAAACTGCGCAACGTGCCCTTCGAGGCCGATGCAATGGATCTCCGCAGTGTTTTCAGCAGATACGGAGTGGTACACATGGCAAAACACGGCAAGTGGGAGGCTGGGGAGTATGCTGGTCTCCACGAGGTACGTTTACCCTTAAGATGTCTCTTTGCCAGGCCATACCGTCGTATGTGTACCTTAATGACTTCCGCACGCAGGTCATGGTGTCGTATGCTGGCCAACGACGGACGTGCTGCCTCTGCGGAGCCTATGATCATATGGTGGTAGCGTGTGGGCAGCGAGGGCAGGCCAGGAGGCCAGCCGGTGCAGCAACAAATGACTTTGGGCAGGAGGCTCCCACACATAGACGACAAGGAGCTGGTGGATGTGGTCGCCTTTGGAGTGAGGAGACTGAGGAGCCTGTGGTGGAGTCAGAATTGGAGCTGACGTCTCCCAAGTTGCCTGCATCGCAGGTAGTACAGCAGGATTTTGGGGAGGACCAGGTGACAGCAGAAGTAAAGGAATTGGATGCAACATTAGCGTATCTGAGAGAGTTAGAGCAAAGGAAGGGGTAGTAGTAATGTTGAAGGACCAGTTATGGAAGAAGAAAAGAGAATATGAATGTGTAAATTCAAGAATTATGTGGATTAAAGTAAAGGTTGGATGCGAAAAGTGGGTCATAATAAGCGTGTATGCACCTGGAGAAGAGAAGAATGTAGAGGAGAGAGAGAGATTTTGGGAGATGTTAAGTGAATGTATAGGAGCCTTTGAACCAAGTGGTAGGGGATCTGAATGCTAAAGTAGGAGAAACTTTTAGAGAGGGTGTGGTAGGTAAGTTTGGGGTGTCAGGTGTAAATGATAATGGGAGCCCTTTGATTGAACTTTGTATAGAAAGGGGTTTAGTTATAGGTAATACATATTTTAAGAAAAAGAGGATAAATAAGTATACAAGATATGATGTAGGGCGAAATGACAGTAGTTTGTTGGATTATGTATTGGTAGATAAAAGACTGTTGAGTAGACTTCATGATGTACATGTTTATAGAGGGACCACAGATATATCAGATCACTTTCTAGTTGTAGCTACACTGAGAGTAAAAGGTAGATGGGATACAAGGAGAATAGAAGTATCAGGGAAGAGAGAGGTGAAGGTTTATAAACTAAAAGAGGAGGCAGTTAGGGTAAGATATAAACAGCTATTGGAGGATAGATGGGCTAATGAGAGCATAGGCAATGGGGTCGAAGAGGTATGGGGTAGGTTTAAAAATGTAGTGTTAGAGTGTTCAGCAGAAGTTTGTGGTTACAGGAAAGTGGGTGCGGGAGGGAAGAGGAGCGATTGGTGGAATGATTATGTAAAGAGAGTAGTAAGGGAGAAAAAGTTAGCATATGAGAAGTTTTTACAAAGCAGAAGTGATGCAAGGAGGGAAGAGTATATGGAGAAAAAGAGAGAGGTTAAGAGAGTGGTGAAGCAATGTAAAAAGAGAGCAAATGAGAGAGTGGGTGAGATGTTATCAACAAATTTTGTTGAAAATAAGAAAAAGTTTTGGAGTGAGATTAACAAGTTAAGGAAGCCTAGAGAACAAATGGATTTGTCAGTTAAAAATAGGAGAGGAGAGTTATTAAATGGAGAGTTAAAGGTATTGGGGAGATGGAGGGAATATTTTGAGGAATTGTTAAATGTTGATGAAGATAGGAAAGCTGTGATTTCGTGTATAGGGCAAGGAGGAATAACATCTTGTAGGAGTGAGGAAGAGCCAGTTGTGAGTGTGGGGGAAGTTCTTGAGGCAGTAGGTAAAATGAAAGGGGGTAAGGCAGCCGGGATTGATGGGATAAAGATAGAAATGTTAAAAGCAGGTGGGGATATAGTTTTGGAGTGGTTGGTGCAATTATTTAATAAATGTATGGAAGAGGATAAGGTACCTAGGGATTGGCAGAGAGCATGCATAGTTCCTTTGTATAAAGGCAAAGGGGACAAAAGAGAGTGCAAAAATTATAGGGGGATAAGTCTGTTGAGTATACCTGGTAAAGTGAATGGTAGAGTTATTATTGAAAGAATTAAGAGTAAGACGGAGAATAGGATAGCAGATGAACAAGGAGGCTTTAGGAAAGGTAGGGGGTGTGTGGACCAGGGGTTTACAGTGAAACATATAAGTGAACAGTATTTAGATAAGGCTAAAGAGGTCTTTTTGGCATTTATGGATTTGGAAAAGGCGTATGACAGGGTGGATAGGGGGGGCAATGTGGCAGATGTTGCAGGTGTATGGTGTAGGAGGTAGGTTACTTAAAGCAGTGAAGAGTTTTTACGAGGATAGTGAGGCTCAAGTTAGAGTATGTAGGAAAGAGGGAAATTATTTCCCAGTAAAAGTAGGCCTTAGACAAGGATGTGTGATGTCACCGTGGTTGTTTAATATATTTATAGATGGGGTTGTAAGAGAAGTAAATGCGAGGGTCTTGGCAAGAGGCGTGGAGTTAAAAGATAAAGAATCACACATAAAGTGGGAGTTGTCACAGTTGCTCTTTGCTGATGGCACTGTGCTCTTGGGAGATTCTGAAGAGAAGTTGCAGAGACTGGTGGATGAATTTGGTAGGGTGTGCAAAAGAAGAAAATTAAAAGTGAATACAGGAAAGAGTAAGGTTATGAGGATAACAAAAAGATTAGGTGATGAAAGATTGGATATAAGATTGGAGGGAGAGAGTATGGAGGAGGTGAATGTATTCAGATATTTGGGAGTGGACGTGTCAGCGGATGGGTCTATGAAAGATGAGGTGAATCATAGAGTTGATGATGGGAAAAGGGTGAGTGGTGCACTTAGGAGTCTGTGGAGACAAAGAACTTTGTCCTTGGAGGCAAAGAGGGGAATGTATGAGAGTATAGTTTTACCAACGCTCTTATATGGGTGTGAAGGATGGGTGATGAATGTTGCAGCGAGGAGAAGGCTGGAGGCAGTGGAGATGTCATGTCTGAGGGCAATGTGTGGTGTGAATATAATGCAGAGAATTCGTTGTTTGGAAGTTAGGAGGAGGTGTGGGATTACTAAAACTTGTCCAGAGGGCTGAGGAAGGGTTGTTGAGGTGGTTCGAACATGTAGAGAGAATGGAGCGAAATAGAGTGACTTCAAGAGTGTATCAGTCTGTAGTGGAAGGAAGGCGGGGTAGGGGTCAGCCTAGGAAAGGTTGGAGGGAGGGGATAAAGGAGGTTTTGTGTGCGAGGGGCTTGGATTTCCAGCAAGCATGTGTGAGCGTGTTTGATAGGAGTGAATGGAGACAAATGGTTTTTAATACTTGACATGCTGTTGGAGTGTGAGCAAAGTAACATTTATGAAGGGGTTCAGAGAAATCGGCAGGCCGGACTTGAGTCCTGGAGATGGGAAGTACAGTGCCTGCACTCTGAAGGAGGGGTGTTAATGTTGCAGTTTAAAAACTGTAGAGTAAAGCACCCTTCTGGCAAGACAGTGATGGAGTGAATGATGGTGAAAGTTTTTCTTTTTCGGGCCACCCTGCCTTGGTGGGAATCGGCCAGTGTGATAATAATAAAATTAGTGTCGGTTCTGCATAACATGTTCCCATCTCTGGATGTGGTCTCCACGGCTGTGCCGTCGGCCAGTCCGGAACTCGTGTCCAGGGCAGTCGAGCAGCAGGAGGCGGTTGTTGGTGCTGGTGAGGTTGGCAGGGGCGTGTCGACCTCTGGTCGGAAGGCATCGACGAAGGTGGTGGTGGAGGTTCATCGTGTGGACACCCCGGTAGCAAACATGGAGGAGGACGCTGGGACGAGGAAGAGGGCGGCAGCAATGTCAGACTCTGACGACGTCCTGATGCCGGCTCAACGTCCAGGGAAGAGGGCATCGGTAGACAGGGGGGCAGTGTGCTAGTGGAGGTGACCAGCGACAGCAGGCGGTGACAGGTGGCACGGGTGTCGTGCATGGAGAGCAAGGCAAACGTGGTCCCCAGGACCCAGGTGGGCTTGCAAAAGTAGTAGTGGGGCAGCGAGGGAGGAAACCTTAGCCGCCAATAACCGGCAGCGCTAGTTAATGGCGTGTGAGTCTTAGGGCGCCAGTTTGCGTGTGCCTTGAGGGCAGGGCTTGTGCCCAGTATAGGATTATGCCGCTGGTGTGTGGACTTATGTTGTAATATTAAGGGGTGGGGTCTGTGTGAATTGAGTGTATTGTATATTATACCTATGTATTCACACTGTATAAAAATATGTACTGTATCAATGAGATAAGATGTTTTCATGTTCTTTGTATTTGTATGTTCGGTTGAGAATAGGTTTAGGTGAGCAGCGCAAAGGGATGGGGGTGAGACTTCCCACATGTTTGTGCTGGGGAGACTTTTAGTGATAGGTGTCACGGTATTGTGCCTTTTTTTGTTATTTATAGGTGTCCTTACCTGCAGTGAATTATTTATATGTGCTGAATGTATTTCAGTTTGCGGTAGTGTATTGATTGTTTTGCTATATATCTAAGCCATGACTGGTGTTAGTACACTGTTCAAGCAGTATTGTGGTTGTGTAATACACTGTGTTGGACGAGCAAGACAACTGTAATGTTAATGTATATATGTCATCATGTCTGTAAGATTGATGCAGGTTGCTGTGGCAAACCTGTTTGCTTTGGAATAGGAGGGGGATAAGGGAGGGGGTGTTGGGAGCCCACACGGGGTTGTGTGTGGGGTGAATTATTGAGCAATGGAAGGTTATTACATCTGTTGCCGAATAGGTCCTGTATTTTACCTTTACTGTTCTGTACTCTTTCCAATAAAATATAAAAAAACCGCCCTATGATCAGAGTATGCGACATTCACTGTGTGCACCCATACCACTCCTCGTCACATACAACCTATCAATTCATGTTGCATATCCCCGTCTAATAAACGTGTGCTCTACCACCCAATCCCCACCTACAACTACATCCCCCAACTCCAGGCCCTGCAAAAGATCCCCTAGACCAGCCAAAAAACACCCCACCCACCATGGCTCCACATTCTTTCTTTGCACTAAACAATTCTGATCACCGCCCACGATGGCAACTGTGGGTACTGATCTCAAATAATAAACCAAAATATCATGCACAAATTCATTCTTCACCCTAACATCACTGCCGGTGCACACACGCAAACCACTGCCACTCGCTCACCCCTCCACAACTCATCCTCCCGTAGTACACGACCCCACCCTCCTTCACTGTGAAGAACAACAAACGGGCTAGCCTTCTAGATCACGACCCCAACCCCACCCTTCAAGCATTCCGAATACACCACAAACACTTTATACCCATCCACCTCCAACTCACTTCCAACCTTGAAATTGTGCTCCTGCAATGTCTATTGCATAACATCTTAAAAAAAACCTGTAACCACATACTCTTCACATCATCACACAACCCATTTATGTTCACAGTCATACACCAGAAGCTGACTTATTTGACCTCCCCCACTGCCCCAAAACTCCTTTCACAGGTGCACTACCTGTGTGCCTACTTCTGCCACCATGCTCTCCACTGTCAGCATGGTTCCCCCTCCAATCCAACACAGGACTGGGCACACCAGTGGAGGCCCCACACGCCACATCTACCCATGGTTTCTTCCCCAGCCTCTGTGCTGGGGTTAAAACGTCATCCGAGTCTCATTGAGTCGCTGCTCTCTTGTGCGTGACACTCTTCTCACCCATCTCCAACTCACAAGACGCCTCGCAGCTGACCTCTGCATCCACCGTAATCACGTCCACCACACTGGATGGACCAGCAGCCACAGTCTCCTGTCTGTGTCTCCATGCCTCACCACACTTCTCTGGACCCACCACCTTCCCCATGTCATCCTCATCCCCTGTCATCTCTAAAAGCCCATCCAGCACCCACATCAAAGCTTCCTTCTCTGCACATACCTCGCCACTCAGCACGTTCTCCCCTTCCACCAATGAGGGGTACACAGTGCCCACAACCTGTTGCAGTAACGGGCTCGTCCCCACCGTCGGCAACTCTCGTTCCACTTCCTCGCTCCAGGAAGAACTACTTCCACGAATAGTTGACTCGTCGGCACCACCCATCCTCGGGCCCGGCCCCTGCTCCGTCTCGCGGACTGACTCTTGTTGCCGCTGCTGTCACCCACACTGGGCCGCTATATGATCATATGCACCACATAGCCTGCAAGGCCTATGCTGCCCTGCGTAATACACCATCACCTGCATCCTGAAGTCTTCCAGGATGACACATGGAATTGAATGCCACAGCATCACCTTCAGCATGAACGTACCTGCCGACAAGCCGGCGTATGCCCCCTCTGCCCACATACCGGCCGTTGCCTGGTGCACAGTCCCATACTGTTCAAAGACATTCCTCTGGTACAGATACAGATACTAATGCCGGAAAAAAAATCCCCCCAGTACCAACAATACCACCAGTCCGATGACATTCTTCTTTGCAAATATACAGGGTCTAAAGCCAGCAACAAACAACAAAATACCTTTCATCCGTGGACTGCTTGCAGAGGCAAAGGCAATGTTCGTGGCTTTCACTGAGACCCACATAAAGGATCACTTGGACAACGAAATATGGATCCCAGGTTACAAGCTATACAGATGCGAAAGAGTGAACAGGCAAAAGGGGAGGGGGAGTTGGCCTGTACATTGCTGAGTCACTTGTTTGCACGGAACTGCTTAATGCCTCAAATGATATAGTGGAAGTTTTAGCAGTAAAGATCGAAAACCAAACCCTAGTCATTGTGGTAGTCTACAAGCCTCCGGATGCAACATCCCAGCAATTCCAGGAACAGCTGTTAAAAATTGACCACTGTCTGGAAAATCTGCCAGCTCCTGCACCCAACATCTTGCTCCTGGGGGATTTCAACTTAAGGCACCTAAAATGGAGGAATATAGCAAATAATATTGTTGCAGTAATAACACCAGGAGGCAGCTCTGATGAAAACTCACACTCACACGAGCTTTTAAATCTCTGCACAAAATTCATTTTAAACCAGCAAATAATAGAGCCTACATAAAAGCCATAAATGAAATCGAAAGAAACCCAAAGTATTTCTTCTCCTATGCCAAATCAAAGTCGAGAACAACGTCCAGTATTGGGCCCTTACTTAAACAAGATGGGTCCTACACAGATGACAGCAAGGAAATGAGTGAGCTACTCAAGTCCCAATATGACTCAGTTTTTAGCAAGCCACTAACCAGACTGAGAGTCGAAGATCAAAATGAATTTTTTATGAGAGAGCCACAGAATTTGGTTAACACAAGCCTATCTGATGTTATCCTGACGCCAAATGACTTCGAACAGGCGATAAATGACATGCCCATGCACTCTGCCTCAGGGCCAGACTCACGGAGCTCCGTGTTCATCAAGAACTGCAAGAAGCCCCTATCACGAGCCTTTACCATCCTATGGAGAAGGAGCATGGACACGGGGGTCGTCCCACAGTTACTAAAAACAACAGACATAGCCCCACTCCACAAAGGGGGCAGTAAAGCAACAGCAAAGAACTACAGACCGATAGCACGAACATCCCATATCATAAAAATCTTTGAAAGAGTCCTAAGAAGCAAGATCACCATCCATCTAGAAACCCATCAGTTACACAACCCAGGGCAACATGGGTTTAGAACAGGTCGCTCCTGTCTGTCTCAACTATTGGATCACTACGACAAGGTCCTAGATGCACTAGAAGACAAAAAGAATGAACATGTAATATATACAGACTTTGCAAAAGCCTTCGACAAGTGTGACCATGGCGTAATAGTGCACAAAATGTGTGCTAAAGGAATAACAGGAAAAGTCGGACGATGGATCTATAATTTCCTCACTAACAGAACACAGAGAGTAGTAGTCAACAGAGTAAAGTCCGAGGCAGGCACGGTGAAAAGCTCTGTTCCACAAGGCACAGTACTCGCTCCCATCTTGTTCCTCATCCTCATATCTGACATAGACAAGGATGTCAGCCACAGCACCGTGTCTTCCTTTGCAGATGACACCCGAATCTGCATGACAGTGCCTTCCATTGCAGACACTGCAAGGCTCCAGGCGGACATCAACCAAATCTTTCAGTGGGCTGCAAAAAACAATATGAAGTTCAACGATGAGAAATTTCAATTACTCAGATATGGTAAACACGAGGAAATTAAATCTTCATCAGAGTACAAAACAAATTCTGGCCACAAAATAGAGCGAAACACCAACGTCAAAGACCTGGGAGTGATCATGTCGGAGGATCTCACCTTCAAGGACCATAACATTGTATCGATCGCATCTGCTAGAAAAATGACAGGATGGATAATGAGAACCTTCAAAACTAGGGATGCCAAGCCCATGATGACACTCTTCAGGTCACTTGTTCTATCTAGGCTGGAATATTGCTGCACACTAACAGCACCTTTCAAGGCAGGTGAAATTGCTGACCTAGAAAATGTACAGAGAACCTTCACGGCGCGCATAACGGAGATAAAACACATCAATTACTGGGAGCGCTTGAGGTTCCTAAACCTGTATTCCCTGGAACGCAGGCGGGAGAGATACATGATTATATACACCTGGAAAATCCTAGAGGGACTAGTACCAAACTTGCACACGAAAATCACTCACTACGAAAGCAAAAGACTTGGCAGACGATGCAACATCCCCCCAATGAAAAGCAGGGGTGTCACTAGCACGTTAAGAGACAATACAATAAGTGTCAGGGGCCCGAGACTGTTCAACTGCCTCCCAGCATACATAAGGGGGATTACCAACAGACCCCTGGCAGTCTTCAAGCTGGCACTGGACAAGCACCTAAAGTCAGTTCCTGACCAGCCGGGCTGTGGCTCGTACGTTGGTTTGCGTGCAGCCAGCAGTAACAGCCTGGTTGATCAGGCTCTGATCCACCAGGAGGCCTGGTCACAGACCGGGCCGCGGGGGCGTTGACCCCCGGAACTCTCTCCAGGTAAACTCCAGGTAAACTAGACTGGAGAATACACTAGACCTCATCTTCACTAACAATGATGATCTGATACGAAATGTCACCATATCAAAAACAATATACTCAGATCACAACATAATTTTTTTTTTTATATTTTTATTTAAAACTTACAACAAATACAAGAATGTATAAGATTTCAATAAAATAAGAACTATACTGAATATGAACATTAACCTCTATCACTCAATCCCAGTACTTAAAATAACACTATAGCTGATAGCCATATTACCACCAGTTACACATCCAACAACATGTCCTACAAAACCCCTCCTTTTACAATAATTAATAATAATTAATAATGCCAGTGCAGACAAAAGTATTTACATGCACCGTTCTAAGAAATACCTTAAGTAACCTAACATTTTTTTTTTATATTTTATTTAAAACCATTACAGTTTAACATAAAAATAAAGACACAGTATGGATCTCAATCAAATTAACTGACAAACGGATTGCACCTATATGCTCGCAAGATATTGCTGCCAAACATACAACAAGAACTTACGGCAAGAACATAGCTAAAAAAAATACTGTCATAGGGTCATGAATTGACATATATACACATTCATTAATGCAAAACCTTACATATATATAACTTGTACATATAACATGACATCTGACAAAGGCTCAATACACTTGAACATAAAATATACAAAGAAGTTATGTCAGTTAAATCCCATCCTTCGCATTAATCAAAAAACCAAAACCTAACATCATAATCTCACTAGAACATCTACATATGTATCCCTAACAATACAGCTTTACATATACTAACATACGAAAAAAAACATAAACCGTCTAGATATGTCTGTATTCCATACAGACTAAAACTTAACATCAAGAACTTAGCATTGACACCAAACCGGTATCAGGGTACAGACCAGAATTATAAACTTTAAAAAGAATCGAGTCATACATATATAAAGTATTACATAACGTCTGGCCCATGACAAAGGCTCAATACAATAGAAAGGGATATATATATATACACACACCCACACACACACCCACACCCACACCCACACACACACACCCACACGCACACGTACACACAAAAAGTTTCACAAAATCACATTAATCAGATGCACTGTATGCACAAAGCAAAACAGTATCTAAGTATATCTCATCGTGCAAAAACTCAGCACGTAACATAAATACAAACTAAAACACACTTCATGTCGCAAAGAACTTATTCCTCAAGAATCGTGTCATACAAGACTGATACACATCAAATTATACATAAAAAAAATCTACTATATTATACCTACATTCTGAAAAGTGTTATATCTAACATAATGAGACCTTGAGCTCTACATCCACACTTGGCTGCCATAAAGTCTCAATGAAAACCAGGAAACCTTTCCAAACCCACATTCACAACACTCTCACGACCCCCCGCCCAAAGGAGGCGAGCCCGTTGTGACCCCCTGACTCCCTCCAACCTATGAAAACCCCTTCACTCACTCATTATCAATCACAGATTTACGAGAATCCCTAACGTTAGCATTCTATACCCCTCTGAGAAAGCCTGATCCCACCTCCTCCCATACAAATCTCTGTTACGACACATCGTACGACAGAACGTTACCGCAAGAACCTTTCTTCTCTCCTCACTATCCCCTCTCCCCCTCATCACCCACGACATATATATATAATCTACCATGATATAATCTAAAGCTCTTATGACACCCTCGTCTAACCCACCCGTATCTAGACTTAAAGCACACAGAACCGACACCCCACGGCCACCCACCCTCTGTACCAACCTACGTAACCAGCACCTAACCTCCTCTAGCCCTTCACAAAAATAAACTACATGGAACGCAGTCTCATCCCCTCCACAGATACCACACCCCCCACCCTCTACAACCTGTCTGTTTCGTAGTATCTTACCAGATGGCAGGATCCCATGCAGGAAATGAAACATCACTTCACGCGCCCGAGGGTTTAACTTCATTTTACTAAATCTAAACCAAATACTCTTCCATGCATACATGGGGAACAAACCCTCAACTGGGATAACGCACCTACCTACAAGTAACCTACTCAAAACCCTTATACGAACCTTTATCAGTTCCTTAACCAACATCACAGCCCTCAAAACGATTTCGCATTCCCTCAACTCCATTCCTCGATACCACACACCCAGCCTGTCATGTATCATTCCCAACTGCCCCGCGTTCACACCCTCACGCAACACTTCCCATTTAATAAACACACATTTAGCCCTCCGTCTCAAATCCATCAACCCCAACCCACCCTGACTTACAGGTAACATTACAACTTCCCTCCGTAACCAATCAAAACGTGAACCCCACAGAAATTTGTACACCCGTCTTAGAATTCCCGCAATCGCTGTCCCTGTAATTGGGAACACAGCTGCAACATGCCAAATCTTACTATACAATAAAATGTTTACGACTATCACTCGCTGTATAAGAGTTAGGTGCTGGGGTCTCAGAACACCTAGACGCCCCACGATCCTTTCCAATAACCTATCCGAGTTTTCCTCCCGTGCCGCAACCATGTCATCCTTATAAATAATACCACAAATCTTTAAAGACATCGCCCATTCTTTAACAACATTACATCTCCCCCCACACCCCCCACCCAAGAACCCAACCCCATGCACCTTGACTTCGCACTGTTTACCTGCATACCCGTGGCACTTCCAAATAATTGCACAGCCTCGTCCAACACTCCCATTGACATCCCTTCACGAATGAGCACAGTGGTGTCGTCAACGTATCCAATTAAACCCGGCCAGGCCCTCCCACCCCCCACACTTCCCTCACATGGCGTACATAAGCTGCGGTCAACCATTCTATAAAAGGGGTCCTGGAAACACGCAAACAATATTTGGGACATGGGGCATCCCTGTCTAAGGCCTCTACCCATTGCAATATCCCTCCCCATACACCCATTAATCTGTATCCTCATTTTCGCCCCCTTGTATAGCGTATTTACCCACTCGACTATTTCCTCCCCAAAACCCTGTCTCCTAAGTATAACCTGCAAAGCTCCCCTTTCCACTCTATCATATGCTCCCTGCCAATCTAGAGCCAACAAAGCCGCCCCTTCATCCCCACCCTTAGCTTCCACAAAACTTCTCAGTATCCCATGTCCTTCAATCATCGACCTTCCCGACAACCCAAACTGAGATTTTGACACGACCCTTCCCACAACACACTTGAACCTATTACCTAAAATTTTTGTGAACACCTTATAGTCTGCACACAGCAGTGATATGGCTCGGTACTCCCGAAGGGTGGGCTGCCCCTTGACCTTCGGGACCAACACTACAACTGCTGTTACCTGCTTCTCCCCCAACGTACCCTTCTCCTTCATACGATTAAATAACCTAACTATAAATCCCCTTATTAACGTCCAATGTTGTAAATAAAATTCTACTGGGAGACCGTCAATACCCGGCGCTTTCCCCTTCCTCATTCCCGTTAACGCATTCTCTATTTCCTCTGCCGTAATAGTCCCACCTAAAGCCTTTCTATCACTATTTCCTAAATTACACGTCACATACATACACACCTTGTCCAACGCCACGTCCCCCACCCCCCCCCACTGTTCCAGTACTTCTCGTACCAAGCCTCCGCATACGCACACATCCCCTTCGTGGTTCGTATCTCCTGCCCTGCTCTATAATTCCCAACCATCTCCGTTACCTCTAAACATGGGATAGCTGTCACCGCCTGCCTTTGCTTTTGATGCCGCAAAACACACGCTGATGGCTTGTCGCCCCAAAGCACCTCTTCCACCCCTGCCTGCACCCTTACAGCTTGAAACCTTTCATTTTGCAACACCCTCAACCTCCCCTTTATTTCAGCTATTTCATCCATAGGAAAATTATTCCCACCCACCCCCCGCCCATAGCAACCTCTTAACCTATCCTCTAAATAGTTAGCCAGTCCATATTTTAAATTATTAATACATTTTCCTTCTCTCACATAAAACTTTCTAATCCTTTCCTTTGCAACACTATCCCACCATGTCACAATGTCATCCACTCCCTGTTCTTCCACACTAAGCTCCCTCCATAGGACTGAAAACCCCTCCAACCCCTCCTCATCACCTAATACACTTATATTTAATTTCCAATAACTTCTATATATGTCCGCGAGCGTCCCCCACCCAACCTCCACCACCACTGCCCTATGATCTGACATTGTAGCCTCCACAGTACTGAAAGATTTCACATCCACTCCCTGAGAAAGGTACACTCTATCTAGTCTCGCAGCATATCCACTCCTAACAAACGTATATTCAGTCTCCCACACCGCCTCCCCCGAAGGCATCACGTAACCTAACATCCCTTAATAAATCCCTAGGAGCCACAGACATATATCCAGCCCCTTTTGGGTCCACATCAGCCATCCTGATTACACTATTCCAATCCCCACCAACTATTGCTACCTCTGGCAGTGCACTTAAGAAAAACACAAGATCCTCACACACAAAATCATTCTTTACCTTGATGTTATTTTCTGCCGGCGCATACACACTCACAAAAGACACACACTTACCCATCCACCACCCATCCACACGCAACACCCTCCCTCCCTCTCCTCCCTCGCTTCTCTGCAAAACAAACGGGCTCATCTCCCTTATTAAAATTCCCACACCACCTTTTAGACGGGGAGATGGCAGGGTAACTACTCGAAATCCTGCCACCTCCAACACCCTACCCTCTTTAAAATTGTGCTCCTGCAGGAACACAACATCCACTCTAGATTTGTTCAGGAAATTACGAAACCAATCTCTCTTCATACCGCTACATAACCCATTAACATTTACAGACATACACCTAAGGCCTATTAAAGTTTCCACCCCTGCTTCCTCTCATCACTCTTTACAACTCCAGAGCTTGAATTTAAGTTTGACACCTTCAGAGTGCTCTCTTTCCCTCCCCCCTTCTTCCAGTGCCTCCTATCATGGCTACCACCACCTACACCACTACCTTCACACTTCACCTCAGTCTGTTTCCCAGGCCTTTGTGCAGGCGTAAGGACGTCATCAAAATCTGACGTAGCCGCCCTCTTTCTCGTGACCGTCATGTTACACACATCTTGATCAGATGTTGCCTCTCGATGAACCTCCACCTCTACCTGAGAATGGTTTAATGATTCAACAGACGACTCCAAACCACCATCACATCCCAAATTATCATGTCCCCGACTTTCTGGAAGCGACGGCTCTCCGATGACACCACGCCCAGATGTAACGTCCCTCTCTGGTGGTGACAAAGTCTTCAACACCTCCACCAATTCTTCCTCAATCTCGAGAACCTTCTCCTGTAATTGCTGCTCCTCCTTATCCACAGGAAACGATACCTGATCAGGCAGCTGGGGGAGGGACTCCAACTCACCGCCAGTCCTGTGTGCCCGATCCACTATCTCGCTCCACAAAACACCACGCCCTCCATCCGATGTTTGTTTTTCACCTGCCACCTTTGAAGCAGGGGCTGCGACATCCACCACAGGTCCAGGCACACGTCTTCACTTGTCACAGGCTGCCGCTATGTGATCATACTCACCACATAGGTGGCATGTACGTCGTTGTCCTGGGTACATTACCATTACCTGCATCCTGAAATCTTGTAGATACACATAGGACGGTATTGGGTGTCTCAACGTCATTTTGAGGTTGAAAGAACCCTCTGGATAACCAGCATAGGCACCTGCCACCCACGTACCATGTTGAGCATAATGCACCGTCCCATATGTCTCAAAAACTTTCCTTATATCCGCCTCGTCCGCCTCAAAGGGAACGTTGCATTACTTGATCCACGTATAATGCCGTGAAACATCTATCTATCTTACACTGACAGCTGGTGTGACGATAAGACTTATGTCCTGAAACCTGGTGACTAACGATTCATAAACCGTAGTTGATAGCAGTTTGACGAATGTTCTTTGGCTTCCGTTTAATGCTACACCATACAAGTCACTATCTTGTACGCCATATGTCTCCCGGATGATCTTTGGCAATAAGACGCGCAGAACTAGGTGTTATCGTTCCTTTAAGTAGCTCAATGCCTACAGTATTTATCCTGCGTCTCAGACTAACCGCCATCTTGACAATCACAGTGCACCTATGTTGTTAACAGAGGCGTGACAGCACCACTTCACACCGCTGCAGCCAGGTAACTGACAAGGGAGCTCGCCTACAAACAGCAGAGGGGTACAGAGCACAACCGCACTCTACTGTGGTCAGGCAGCGAATGTAACCTAACATTTAGGGTTATACCCTTACCTCATTAAACCTTAATGGGAATTTACCAGAAGGTGGTGATACATGAACAAAACAAAACACAAAAATATAAAAGTACATACGAAAACAGATATGGACATTACATTCCTATACACACACACCTGTATAAGCGGAAGAATATACACCCACAATATTTAATATCAATAATAATGCATCAACCATGAAATTCAAACTGTCATAACAACATTGCACAACATGGAGTTTACACATAAAATGTAAGAGAATACGTTACATGCTACCTCATCTTTAAAACTAGGTTATGTAAATATTTAATATAATCCAAGACTAGAATTATTACATTGAAACATGTCAAATTGGTTCTCCCCACACAAGAACGGGGCAAGAAACCCCCTCAATGAAGACTTTAAAAGGCTCACTCTTGAAACCCTTGCGAATCTGTGATAAATATACGGGCATGCCGAATAAGTTGTCGTGTAGGTCAGTGGGCAATAGCTGGCTCGTCTCTTGGGGAACGGGTGAGTTGTGTGAATATGAGTTTGGGCATGAATGTATTTTAGTTGTTATGAATGTGTGGTTGTAGATTCAGGGGTTAGGGTTACTTATTGTACCTTTTGTGTACAAAATGACTGGGGTGCCTTTACATATTTGTTATGTTTTTGATGCTTTCCTTTGTGTAAAGACTCGTTGTATTCTTGAGTCACTAGTTTTCTTAGTTTTGTTTTTGATTGTGTTATGGAGGTCCAAATATATGGGTATATAAACATGCATATATATATATGCATGTTTTATCCCTTCCCTGTTACTGTTCAATCTAGTCTGTGAGTCACCAATTGTATCCTATAAATATTTAGCAACATTATGATTTTTGTTTGTGATTCAAACGTATTTCATAGGTATCAAGATTGAACACATAGAATGGATGGAAATTGCTGACGATTAATATGATCGTCAATTTATATAATATTTATTATGTTAATGAATTTGTGTTAGAGTAAATCATTGAATTTGTGTCTAAGTTGGAATTTCTTTAATCAATTGCATATTTTGTATGCAAATTACATAAACTATTGCTTAATCATCAATGTAACATGTTTGTATGATGTGCATGTAGGTTACAATGGGTTAGGTGGGGTTTCCACCAGTGTTATATTTGTTACGCAAACAGTTATATCTTTTGGTATTGTGTGTGTTTAGTGAAACGTACGTATGTGTTTTATGGTGTGTTTGTCGTATATATCTATACGTATTAGTTACAAAGATTTTTTTTTCTGGTGTTTATGGTGTGTATCTTGTTGTACTCTATAGATTATGTATGGAGATGCCATTTAATTTTTAAGCAGCCTTGTATTTATGATGTTTTAAATAAAATATAAAAAAAAAAAGAAACACAAAGCATACATCCTTGACATAGTAATATTCACTACATGAATGTGTGTAAAAGTATTACAATCCTTCTTCTATATAGGAGTACAGCTTTAAAGGAAAGTACTTGCAGCTGCATGTTTAAAACTACAAAAATACAAGTATCATCCCATACTAACTTACATTTGACCTACAGTGTTTCCTTGTTTTATTTTATTTTTTTAACACATCTCATATTAATAGAAAGGATTACTAGAATTCACTGGCAGTATCATTTTTGTACATGTTCAGTACTGCCTGACATAAAACACCATAACAGCTGCGTAAGCCACCTATCCTTGACAGTGAGTGTAATAAATATACCCAAACCAAAATATGTAAATGTATGACGTTCTAGGTGTTACTGAATGAAACCATGGTACTGAACGCAAATATAAAATAACCCTCCAGGAACATAACCAGTTCGCGAATGTGAACTGGTTATGTTCCTGGTTATGTTCCTGGTTATGTTCCTCGCTAGCTCACTCTCTCATCACCTTCCACACTACTAGCACAACCTTACACCCCCCTCACATCAAAGGAGACCCGTCCCTTGCCCCCCCCCCTGTTCCCTGAGAAGTTGTGCTACAGTGAGATTACGATAACCTACCGAAAAACTTGATTCCCATCTCCCCCCATATATTAATCTGTTCCTACACCTTGTCCTAAAGAACCTTGCTGCTAACGCTTTTATCCTCAACTGCCCTTTAATCTGCCTCATTCCCCAAGAAACATGCAAATAGTCTGCTATAACATACATCAAAGCCCTCCCCACTTCACTTGCTACCCCACTAACATCCATCGACAAAGATCTAAGAAAAGACCAACTCCCCCCCCCCCCAACAACCTAATAACCCCCGCCATCCAGACTCTCACCACGCCCAAAGATGAACAAAAATATACCACATGATAGGCAGTTTCCTCCTCCCCACAGAATAAACATGTTGCCTCTCTCACCAACCCCATTTTATGCAACACTTGCTTAGATGCAACCACACCCATGAGAAAACGGTATACCATCTCCCTGACCCTTGCTGGTATCCTAAGCTTCCTGAACTCCCCCCATATGACCCTCCAGTTATACATGGGGTATACTGCGACCCCCTGCAATACACCCCTTCCCCACACCACACCCACCACTGTGTTTACCTTCAAACTTTCAACCTGCCTCACTGTCAACAAGAATCTTATTACATCTTCACACTTTCTCAAATCCCTGCCACACCACCAGTTTCTAGCATCCCTCATCACCCTATCCACCCTAACACCCCTCTCCCCCCCCCACCCTTAGATACCTCTGCTTAATATATAATGCCATTACCCTAGGCCCTAAGGCCAACAAACCTAGTCCCCCCCGTTTCACCTCCGTCATGACCACCTCCTTGGACAACCAGGCCCTCCCAAACCCCCACACAAACCTCAACACCCTCCTCTGTATTTCCTGTATATCCTGCACCCTCAAAGGGAACACCTCCGCCACACCCCAGACCTTACTGTACACCACCGAGTTAATTACCAACGCCCTCTGCTGTAACGCCACTTCACTAACCCTGTCAAACCTTTTAACTTGCCTATAACCCTACTCGTGACTGTTTCTGAGTTAATCCTCCTACAGAATTCGCTGCCTGACCACGGTGGAGTGCGGTTGTGTCTCGGCACCCCTCTGCTGTCTTCAGGCGAGCTACCTTAGTTCAGCAACAACCATTGAGTAGTGAGGACGTGCACTGCTCATTGGGATATCAACATGGCGGAACATACAGTACGGAGAGTGAATACTATCTGCATAGAGCTGGTTTGTGGTACGTTAAGTGGAGATACGATGAACGTCCTTCTCCCTAACATCATCAGGGATACATATGGTATTCCCAACGAGGAATTGTATGGCGTCGCCCTTAATGGTTTAACAAGAATCTTTGTGAAATTTCTATGAGTCGATTTCTACACAAGAATTGTCGAGCATTACCAGGAACAACGCATGAGTGTGAATTCAACGATGGATGTTGTGTTACATGACGTCTCTAAGTACTTCACATGGGTGAAGGTACGGAATGTACCCTTCGAGGCTACGGCTTATGGCCTGCAGGAGTTTTTTCGAAGTTATGGGACAGTGCATTCTGCAACAATGGGGGTGTGGAGGGATGGTCCATATGAAGGAATGCCGGAAGGTTCTTACACCCTTAAAATGACTTTAACAAGGCCTATACCATCCTATGTTACGATGATCGGTTGTAGAACACAGGTTTATGTGTACTATGCTGGGCAACGGAAAACATGTCGTCTATGTAGCTCTTATGAGCACATGGCAGCCCAGTGTCCTAGGAGGCGGGCTTCTCGAATTCTCGACACTCCAATTGTGATTCAACAGTCGTGTAATTTGGTGCCTGGCTCTGATGCCTCGGGAGGCCGGAGGAATGACCTCTGGAGCGAAGAGGTCGACCGGGAGGTGGCGGCGGCGGAGACATGTGTCACTCTCCCAGGGGTGTCGGGGGAGTTGAAGGTGACATCTGAGGAGACTTTCGTCCAGGAAGCTTCAACCCAGGATGGGTTATTGGCAGATGTGATCAAGGATTTTTTGGATGAGGAGGAACCCTGTGCAAAAGGTGTCCTCAGTTCATGTGAAGCTGGAACTTTGGAGGGACAACAAATTGTTGAGGAAGACTTGAGTAAGATTGGGCGAGAGCATGTGGTGGCCGTGGAGGTACACCAGGAGGATTTGTCTGAGGGTGATATGTGTGTAAGTGTGAGTTCTAGGAAACGAACTGCGGCATCAGAGATAGATGAGGTCATTACCCCGGGGCAGAGGCCGGGGAAGAAGTCATGGGCAGCGGTTGTGGAGCCGAGGACACATAGTGGTAGAGGTGTGCCTGAGTTGCAAATTGGGAAAGGGAGGGGGGAGGTGACTGCACAGGAAAACTCGAGTGGCAAAGGAACACGTAATATGAAAAGTGCAGTGGGTAAATCCCAGAGGCATAGGGGAAAGCCGCCCTTTCTGTAATTTTCAGATGTGTCACGCTTAATGTTAATGGACTTAAGACTGAGGTCAAGAAAGTTTGGTTGGAGTGGTTTTTAAGGAGGTTTGATGTTGACATATGCTTTTTGCAAGAGCATAATCACAGGGCTGGTAGTGTGTTGAGGGTGAAAGGATATCGGATGTATGTAACCAGTGGTTTGCAATTGAAAGGTGGGGTAGCAGTTGCGGTAAAGGAGACCAGCCCCTTGCGTGTCATTGGTTGGGAAGAGGGGGGGGGTGGGAGGATCGTGAGGGTGGATGGCGTCTGGGGTGAGAGTCGAGTTAGTTTCGTGGGAGTTTACATGCCAGCAACTAGTAATATCAGGGTAAAAGTAGATTTTGTCAGAGAGGTATTGCTGTATCACTTGAGAGGTTTGCCTGCTATAACAGTAATAGGAGGTGATTGGAATTGTGTGATTAGGAGTGGTGATGTCGAACCGAGAGGGGCGGGTTGTGTGCTGAGTGTGCTGAGGGATGTATTGCGAGATATTGGGGTTGTTGATGTGGTGGGGAGGGGGGGTTACCTAGTGGAGCATACGTTTGTCCGTAGGGGATATGAAGCACGATTAGACAGAATTTATATTAAGCAGGGTATAGGTGTTGTGAGGGTGCAAACCTTCGATGTGGGGTTTTCTGATCACAGAGCAGTAATAGCAGATTTGATGTGGGATGGAGTGGTGCGTATTTATTCTGGGTACTGGAAATTAAATGTAAGGCTTCTTAAGGAGGAGGGGGAGGGGCCTTTTTTCAGTGATTTGTGGTTGCCTTTTTGGGAGGCTAGGAACAGGGAGATAGATCTGTTAGATTGGTGGGAAATGCAGGCAAAACCTGGAATAGCGAATTTTTTTAAGGCTAGGGGACGAGAGGAGGCGAGGTGGCGTTTTGGGTTGCAAAATTATCTGGAGGGACAGTTGCAAGATTGTTATGTTGGGGGAGGTGGTAGGAGGGATGATATGGACAGACTGCGGAGTAGAATAGCTGAATTACACAATGATAGGTTTGATGCAATTAGGGTTAGGGCGGGGTTAGAGGATGTTTTGTGGGGTGATAAGCCGTCTGGGTATGTTTTACGTAAATTTCGGGACCGACAGAGTGTAACCACCATTCTACAATTGGAGACAAGCCCTGGGGTGGGAGGGTATCCAGTGGGTCGAGTCCTATCCAATACGGAAAGTATGAGTCTCTATGCTGATAGTTGGTTTAGAGAGAAATGGAGTTGGAGGGAGGGGGGTTCCTGGGAGGGTATTTTTGAAGGGGGGTTCCATAGCGTTTTAAGTGAGCAGGATAGAGTGGGGTTGGAGGTTGGTATAAGTGAGGTTGAGGTGGAAGAGGCAGTTTTCGGGATGAGTACCGGGAAAACACCAGGGATAGACGGTATACCAAATGATTTTTATAGGGCACATTGGGGGTGTATTAGGCAGTGTTTTGTTAGGCTATTGGACCATATGTTAACTAGTGGGAAGTTGGGCATATCGCAAAGTACGGGTGTCATAGTTTTGGTGCCAAAGAAGGGGGGGGGTAGAGAGTTGAGTGCTTACCGTGCAATATCTTTGATGTGCGCTGATTACAAGGTTTTTGCGAAAATTTTGGGTAATAGACTGAAGAAGGTCATGGGGTCGGTGATACATGGGGGACAGTTTGGTATCCCGGGGAGGAGTATGCGGGTAGGTCATGGTCGTATTCGGGATTTCCTTGAGGGTAGTAATAAGGGAGGTATTCTAGGTCTGGATTGGGAGAAAGCTTATGATTATGTGGATAGGGAATTTTTGATTGAGAGTATGGTGAGAATGGGTTTTGGAGGGAGGGTGGTTGGATGGGTGAGGACTTTGTATGAGAATGCATCAATGAGAGTACAGGTAAATGGGAGGTTGGGTAGTTCAGTAAGCATGGGAAGGGGTTTAAGGCAGGGGTGTCCACTCTCCCAAATACTCTTTGCATGTATGCAGAATCCTTTCTATGTTCTGGTTGATGGTGGGATGGGAAGGTTGGGGGAGAGTGGAGGATATTGTGGGAATATTGTTGGTTATGTAGATGATACAACTGTTTTACTTAATGAGATTGAAGATTTAAGAAAAGTGGGAAGGGTAATTGAGATTTTTGGGAATGCTACTGGGATGAGAGTTAATAAGCAGAAATCACGGTTGTTGGAGGTAGGGGCTTGGGTAGGAGGGACCTTGGGGGAGGAGTTTGGTTGGATAACTGTAGATAGGCTAAAGATTTGTGGGATTTTATTTTTGGCAGATGCACAGGAGAGCAGGAGGGTTAATTCAGAAATGGCCATTCGTCGCTCAACCTTTGGGACGAGCGGACGTGAGCTGAGCCTGCCCTCTGCTGTCAGCCGGTGACAACTTGGTTTTCTCAAAATGGCGCAGCCGGCAAGAAGAAGGGTAAACACTGTCGGCATTGAAGTGGTGCGTGGGGCTGTGCATGCCCACTCAGCTCAAGTTTTATTACCTGCCATCATCAGGGACACATACGGCATTGCCAACGAAGAGCTGTATGGTGTAGCCTTGAACGGGGCATATAGAATTTTTGTGAAATTTCTCAATGCAAGTGTATATGAGGACATAGTCGCCAGGTTCCAAGATCTTTGTGTACCAGTGAATCCTGCAGTGACGGTAAGGCTACATGATGTGTCCCGCCATTATACGTGGGTGAAGATAAAAAATGTACCCTTTGAGGCTAATGAGGCAGACCTACGTGCCGTCTTCGAGAAGTTTGGGACTGTTCATATGGCGACATTGGGGAAATGGAAGGAAGGATCATATTCTGGGATGCCTGAAGGAAGTTTTTCCTTAAAAATGACATTGAGGCATCCTATTCCTTCCTATATTTTCCTAGAAGACTTCAGGACTCAAGTAATGGTGACTTACGCAGGGCAACAACGTACCTGTCGATTATGTGGTGCATATGATCACATTGCTGCGCAGTGTGTTAAGCAACAGGGTACACAGGCGAAGGAGCAGCATAAGGAGGCATCAGAGGACCTTGGGACGTTGGATTTGGCACGACCTGAGTCGGTTTCCTTGAACAAGGCTTGGAGTGTGGAGGTCGAGGAGGCCTTGAGGGAGGAAGAGTGTGTAACTCTTCCGAGAGAGACATGCACTGCCGGGCAGGCACCGGAGACCAAAGATGTGGTGTCACTGGGTGAGGACAGGGCCGTGGAGGCTACCATTGATTCAGTCCTCCACGACCTGTTAGGGACCCCAGGAGAGGTCACAGTTGAGGGGCTTGTGGGTGCCCTGGATGCTGCTGGGGTTCCAGGTGGTGAGAGGGGGGGAGGCATGTCAGAGACCCAGGTTGAGGCTGGGTTGCAAATTGGCACAGTGGTGGCGGAAGTGCACGGGGATGGCTTCCAGGTGGAGGCGGGAAGAAAGGCTCGAGTGTCACGGAAGAGAGCGGCAGTGCCCTCGGACGTGGACGATGTGGATGTGCTCACTCCGGCACAGCGTTCGGGCAAAAAGGTTTGGGCTGAAGTGGTTGAGCATGGACCTGGGGGGTCCAGGGGCAAGGGGCATGTGAAAGCAGATCACAGAATGGTGATTGAAGATCAAGGGCGTATAAAGGGGAAGGGGGATAAAGGTGGTGCAATACGTAAAGGAAAACCTCCATTGACAAATTCAAGAGTCTCTCTATAAATGTTAATGGTCTGAAAAATTCTAGGAAGTGTGAATGGTTTCATGAGATGCTCATTAGGTATGGTGTAGATGTAGTGTTTGTGCAAGAGCACAACCACAAGCCGGGTTGTATGTTGATGATTGAGGGGTATACTGTATATGCGGCACACTCAACGAGATTGAAAGGAGGAGTGGCTATTTTGGTGAGGGAGGCTAGCCCGTTTACTGTACATCATTGTGAGGAGGGGGGTGAGGGGAGGGTTATAAGAGTGGATGGGACATGGGGAAGAGATAAGATGTCTTTTGTGTGTGTTTATGGTCCGGCGGAGGGGGACAGTCGAGTGAAGAATGAGTTTGTACGTGAAGTGTTGGTGTATCACTTAAGGTCGCTTCCAGCATTAGCTGTGGTGGGAGGGGACTGGAATTGCGTTATACGCCGCAAGGATGTGGAACCTAGGGGAGCAGGATATTGTTCTGGCGTTCTGAGGGACCTGTTAACAGGGGTGGGGTTGGTGGATGTAGAGGGGGGGGCGGCGTGGGAGGTGCAGCACACCTTTGTGAGGCAGGGGTATGCTGCACGGCTGGACAGGATATACGTGACAAGGAAAGCTGTGGTGCGGAGTGTAAGGGTTTTGGATGTCTTTTTTTCTGATCATAGAGGTGTTTTGGTGGATTTGGGATGGGAGGGTCGGCCGAACAGGTATAAGAGTTATTGGAAATTGAATGTTCGGTTGCTTCAAGATGTTGAGGGGAGGGTCCTATTTGCACAATGGTGGAAAGGCTTATGGGAAGGGATGGAAGTCAATGGGGATGTGTTGAGATGGTGGGATGTGACGGCGAAGACGAGGATTCGAGAGTTCTATGTCCGACAGGGAAGGCACGAGAATCAGTTGGCTTATGGGCTTATTAGGTATCTTGAGGGGCAGTTAAGGGAGTATTATGAGAGAGGAAGGGGGGGGATGGGAGCCCCTGTGGCTGACATACAAGGAGTGAAGGAACGCCTAATGGAAGTGCAAAATGAGAGGTTTGATGCGGCAAGGGTTTTAGGGGGGTTGGAGGAGGTCATGTGGGGTGATAGACCATCGGCGTGTGTCCTGCGAGGGCAGGGGCGCCGGCGCGTTGCAATGGAAATGGTGGGTTTGAGAGTTCTTGAGGACATCGAGGGGTATAGGGAGGGACAAGACTTGGTGACAACGGAGGGGATGGGAGGGTATGTTGATTCTTGGCTTAGTGCACATATGAGGAGTGTGGGTGTGAGAGAGGGGGCTTTAAGAGAGACAGGGGGATGGGTGCGGAGTGTGCTGGACAGGGACGACAGGGAACAGTTACAGGGGCCTATTGTGGAGGACGAGGTGTGGACGGCTTTAATGAGTATGAGCAGGGGTAAGGCACCGGGGATAGATGGGCTGCCTGCGGAGTTTTACATACAGCATTGGGGAGTATTAAAAGATTTTTTGGTGCAATTATTTAATATCATAAAAGAGAGGGGTGCGTTGGGACCTTTGCAGGCGACAGCACTAGTAGTTTTGGTGCCAAAGGGTGAAAGTCAGTGCACAGTGAGAGATTACCGGATGATATCACTCATGTGTGCAGACTACAAACTTTTTGCAAAAATTTTGGGAAATCGTATAAAAAAGGTCATTGGAAAGGTAATAGTGAGGGGTCAATATGGGATTCCGGGGAGATCAATGTATGAGGGGCATGGGGTTATTAGAAGGTTTATTGAGGGTCCACAAGAGGGGGAACGTGGGGTATTGGCGTTGGATTGGAGAACGGCATATGACAGTGTCGAGAGGGAGGCTCTGTGGAGAATCATGGAGTGGCAAGGGTTCGGGGAGGACATTGTGAATTGGGCACGTACTTTATATCGGGGAGCTGGGATGTGTGTACAGATAAATGGGAGGGTGGGGTTGCATGTGAAAATGGGCAGGGGATTGAGGCAAGGTTGCCCGTTGTCACAAATATTATTTGCATGTTTACAGAATCCGTTTTATAGGGCAGTGGAAATGTGCATACAGGAGGGGGTAAGGGAGGACATACGAGGTGGGAGTCCCAGTATCATAGGTTACGTTGATGACACAACTGTCCTAGTGAGTGGGAGGGAGGGATTGGAGGGTCTGGAGAGAGTTATAGATGTTTTTGGGATGGCAACAGGTATGGCAGTGAATGTGCATAAATCAAAGCTCATGATATTGGGTGAATGGGATGGGCAGGAGGGCGGGGGTGGGGGGGTGAGGTGGAGTGTCGTGGACCGGGTGAAAATTTGTGGAGTTGTGTATATGGGTAATGCTCAGATGGCGAGGGAGAATAATTCAAAGGGTGTGGTAGATAGGGTATTGGGAAGATTGTCAGGATTGAGGCCGACACATCTTACGCTACACCAGAGGGTCATTGTGGTCAATGTGCTTTTGTACAGTAAAATATGGCATGTGGCAGCTTTGTACCCTTTGGTGTATGGGGATGTCCGGAGATTGTTGAGCAGAGTTTTCCGTTTTATCTGGGGTTCAGGATGCGATTGGTTGAAAAGAGAGGTGGTAACACTTCCGGTGGCCTTGGGAGGGCTGGGGTTAATTCATTTGGAAAGAAGGTTGAAGTGTGTATATGTGAAACATGGGTTGCTAAGGGCTCGGGGGGAAGGGAGTGGAGGGTTGGGGATGCTGCAGGGAGATCTTCGGAGATGGTGGAAGGGACAAGATTTGAGAGATGGTGAGGAGTTGTTGCGTCTATTGATGATGGTCAGAGAGCCGAGAAACATGCGGGTAGGGTCCATGGAGAGGAAGATATGGCCTAGGGTGGTAGTGGCAACGGAAGGAGTGTACCCGATGTACGCATGGGAAGACATTTGGGGCCGATTAAAAGGGTTACGCATCCGGCCACGCGTGAGGGAGGTAATGTATAGGTTTCTTCACGGAATATTGCCGTCTGGGGTTGTTTTACGAAATAGGCGAATAAGGGAGGGTGGGATGTGTCAGGTTTGTGGGGTAGATGAATCAGCTTTTCATGTAGTTTATTTTTGTGAAAGCCTAGGGATTGTGCGGGAATGGTTAGGGAAAGTAATCCGGTATGTGGGGGGGAAAGGGTTGTCGGTTTTGAGAGCTCTTAGTTTAGATGTAGGTGGGGTTGGGGTAAAGGTTCAAAGGGCAGTGGCTTACTTAATGGTTGATTTTGTGTATATATCATGGGCAATGAGAGACAAAGGGGCGGAGGAACGTAGGATGGCCATAGCAGCATCCTTTTATAGAACAAAGTGTCGCAACAGGGAAATATATGGTAGAAGGTGGGAGAGGGATTTCTCGGAGGGCTACAGGGACTTTCTTTTGAGGGATTTATGGTCTTTATAAGCGGTCAGGGGAATGAACGGGCTGGCCTTCCCAGGGGGGGGGGGGTGTTGCAGAGGTCGATTGTGTGAGTGTGTGTGGAATTGTGTGAGGAAGGATGTTGAGGTGATATTCAATGTGGTATTCAATGTAATGTCTTGGTGTTATTGTGAACACCGATGATTATAATTTATCTAAGGATTCCTTCATGTTTTGTAAGGATGTACATAAGCATGTTAGTATATAAGCATATTTTAACCTGTAATTATACATGTCTACCTATATATGAGCAATGTAACTTGTCATAATAATGAGGTTTCATACCTGTTTTTTAACTATTGGAACGTTTTGGTATTGTATATAATGTAAGATCTTGCCTGGGGTGTTTTTGCTTATATATTGTTACAGATGTTTTTTCACATTTTCATTATATATGTTCAAGTGAATGAGTTTTTGATCTTGTGTATAGCCAGGTGAAACTGGTCAGTTTTTCATTTGGGGGGGGGGGGGTAGGAGTTTAAGTAATCTCTGCAATAGCAGGTCATGTGATACACATGTCATATTATTTTAGATGTCTAATGTTGTCCATTCTCTGTAGGATGTGATGTATAGATTATCTCCGACAGTGTAAATAATCTGTCTGCTGGAGGGAATAATGTGTAAATTTATTTATTATTGTGGTAGGTTTATGTGTGTAGCGTGTTTTTAGGGTGATATATTATAAGACGCTAATTACTATCAAGGACTGTTGGTGGTTATGAGTGGTGACGGCAGACACAGTTACTAGGCATGGGGGGGGAGGTTGAAGTGTGCACGATATTAATTATTACCATAGGGTATATGAGGGTAGGGTGGATTGTGTTCTATGGTGGATGTGAGCCATCAGGTTCAGACTTTCCTTGTATTATAGTGTTAGCCGTTTAGCTGGCTGGATTGTGTTTATATATATATTGTCATTGAAGTTTTTAATGCTTTTACAAATGTGTATGTATAAGAGATTTGTCACTGTGTATCTAAGGTGAAAGTTGCACGTTTTCATGGGGGGGGGGGAGTGTAAGCTTTACTGGGTGGGTTGTATGTATATGTGTGTATATGTGTATATATATGTATATATGTATGTATATATGTATATATATATATATATATATATGTGTATGTATGTGTATATATGTGTGTATATGTATATATATATGTATATATATATATGACCACCTTTTCATGTGAAGCACAGTACGTACAAGCGGTGTTTGATATGAGTGCAGCAGCCAGTTCTGTCATTATATATGTGCTTCTTCAGTACGGTGTAGTCAAAGTTGATTATTGTTCACTGCCTGTATCTTGTTACATATTGATTATGTACCCATATATTTTAGCTCAAATCACCGACCCCCATTCGTCTCTCGACCTGCGGGGAGAGAGGACGCTTCTACTGGTTCTCTTGCACGCCACCTGGTGAGGAAAACATAGTATTAGCACCAAGATGGCGGACCGACTGTACCGGCGCATAAATACTGTCTGCATTCAGCTGGTTAGAGGATCTTTAAGCAACGACACGATGAACGTTCTCCTGCCAAGCATTATCAGGGACTGTTATGGCATCCCCAATGAAGAGCTGTATGGTGTGGCATTGAATGGAATGTCAAGGGTCTTCGTGAAGTTCATGAGGGCTGACTTCTACTCTACCATCGTAGATGAATTTCAAGAACGACGGATGAGTATCAATTCGGCAGTGGAAGTATGCTTGCATGATGTGTCTAAGTATTTTACTTGGGTGAAGGTAAGGAATGTACCTTTTGAGGCAACAGCATACAGCCTACAAGATGTGTTCAGTGGTTATGGAACTGTACACTCGACGAGCATGGGAATGTGGAGGGACGGCCCTTATGAGGGGATGCCGGAAGGATCCTTCACACTGAAAATGACCCTGAGGAGACCGATACCATCATATGTTACATTGCATAACCATAGAACACAGGTTTTTGTACACTATGCGGGGCAGAGGAAGACGTGCCGTTTATGTGACTCTTATGAGCACATGGTGGCACAATGCCCCAGGAGACAGGGGCCTAGGCGTCAGGAGACAGCTTCTGTGGATACGCCATTAGAAGCCACGGATGTTATGACGGGTGAAGTGGAAAGCCGGGGTACAGGCCTATGGAGTGAGGAGGTCGACAGGGCAGAGGTGGTTTTGGAGACGTGTGTTACACTACCAGTGGAAACGGGGGGGGAGGGAATATCGCCGTCAGACAGGCCGTTAGATAATGCAGAGTCAGCTCAGGACGGGATTTTGGAGGCTGTGCTGAAGGATTTTTTGGAAGAGTCGGAGCATGGTGTGGAAAGTGATGTGAGGTCAGGTGATGACAAGGTGATGGATGAACAGAAGCAGGGTAAGGAAGACTTGAGTGAGGTTCGCAAGGAGAGCAATGTGGTGGTGGAGGTCCATCAAGAAGATGTGGTAGCAGAAGAAATGTATGTAGAGGGTAGCTCCCGCAAGAGATCAGCGGGGGCATCAGACATGGACGAGGTCCTCACACCAGCGCAGAGGCCTGGGAAGAAGATGTGGGCAGCTGTGGTTGCAAAGGCAAGTCAGGGAGGAGGGGGGGCAATGGGAAGCTAGGTGGGAAGGGACAGGGAGGGGTTGGAGGGCAGGAACGAGGGATTGATAGAGAAGAACCGAGACCTATGAAAGGAGGACCAAGTAAGCCTCAGCGGCACAGGGGTAAGCCGCCATTCTTGTAAAATTTAGGTGTGTAACTTTCAATGTAAACGGTCTTAAAAACGAGGTCAAGAGGGTATGGTTAGAGTGGGTTTTGAGGAGATTTAGTATTGATGTCTGTTTTTTGCAGGAACATAACCATAGGTTAGGATGTGAGTTGTTGTTGAAAGGTTATAGGTTGTTTACATGTGATGCTTTGAGGTTGAAAGGAGGTGTGGCTGTGGCGGTAAAGGAGACCAGTCCTTTGCGTATCCTGGGTTGGGAGGAGGGGGGGGGTGGGAGGGTTGTCAGGGTGGATGGGTTTTGGGGGGGCCAGGAGGGTTAGTTTTGTAGGTGTGTACATGCCAGCAACTAGTAACACTAGAGTGAAGGTGGATTTTGTACGCGAGGTTCTGGTATATGACTTGAGAGGTTTACCTGCTTTTACGGTGATTGGTGGGGATTGGAATTGTGTCATTAGGAAGGGTGATGTGGTTCCGAGGGGGGCGGGTTGTTTTTTGGGGGTTCTGGGGGATGTTTTGCGAGATGTTGGAGCGGTAGATGTGGTGGGAAGTAGGGGATGTGGAGTGGAGCACACTTTTATTCGTAGGGGATATGAGGCACGGTTAGATAGGATTTGTTAGGCAGGGCATAGGTGTGGAGAGGGTGAGGACTATCGATGTGGGTTTTTCTGATCATCGTGCTGTTATAGCAGATTTGAGGGTAGATGGCATAGTGAGGGTTTATGCAGGATATTGGAAATTAAATGTGAGGCTACTTAGGGAAGAGGGTGACCCTACGGGGTTTGAAGATTGGTGGAAATCCTTTTGGGAGACTAGGAATATGGAAATGGATTTGCTGGATTGGTGGGAAATGAGGGCTAAAGTTGAAATTGGGAAATTTTTTAAAGTACGGGGTAAGGAGATGGCTAGGTGGAGCTATGGCCTACAAAATTATCTTGAGGGTCAGTTAAATGACTGTTATGCAGAGGAACGTGTGGGGCGGAGTGAGGACATGGAACGTTTGCGAAATAGGTTGGCGGAAATTCACAATGAAAAATTTGAGGCAATTCGAGTTAGGGCAGGGTTGGAGGATGTCTTAAGGGGAGATAGGCCATCGGGTTTTGTATTAAGGAGGTTTAAGGAACGGCAGGCGAAGACCACCTTGGCGTATATTGAGGCAGGTACAGGGGGGGGTGGCTTTGAGGAGGGTCAAGGCCTATCCACCACGGAAAATATTAGTTTGTATGCAGATTTTTGGTTTAGGGAGAAGTGGAGGAGGGATGGCAGGGGAGTGGGTGAGGGACGGTTTGGGGATGAAGGGTTTAATAGAGTATTAAGTGAGCAGGACAGTGACAGAATCGAGGGTAGTATTAATGTAGAGGAGGTGGAGGAGGCAGTTTTTGGGATGTGCCAGGGTAAAACCCCAGGCATAGACGGAATACCAAACGATTTTTATAGGTATCATTGGGGGAGTGTACGGCATTGTCTGGTGGGGGTTTTGAATTGTATGTTAAGTAGTGGGAGGATGGGGAAATCACAAAGAACGGGTGTCACGGTTTTAGTGCCCAAAAAGAAGGAATGCCGAGTTTTGAATGATTACCGTGCGATTACGTTAATGTGCTCGGATTACAAGATTTTTGCTAAGGTTTTGGGCAACAGAATGAGGAAAGTGTTGGGTTTAGTGTTACATAGGGGACAGTTGGGAATTCCGGGAAGAAGGATGAGGGATGGACATGGTTTGATTAGGGATTTTCTAGAGAGATGTACGGGAGGGGGAATACTAGGTTTAGATTGGGTGAATGCTTATGATTGCGTGGACAGAGATCTCTTAGGGGTTTGCTTAGAGAGGTTGGGGTTTCAGGAGGGGGTAGTGAGGTGGGTGAACACCCTGTATGATGGGGCAGAGGTGAGGGTACAGGTCAATGGGAGGTTGGGTGAAACTGTACCAATGGAGAGAGGTTTGAGACAGGGCTGTCCGATGTCACAGCTGCTCTTTGCGTGTGTGCAGAATCCTTTTTATGAGTCTGTTGAGAGGGTAATGAACAGTCAGGAGGTGGAAGGGGGGTGCAAAGGGGGCATCGTTGGGTATGTGGATGATACTACTGTTTTGCTAAGGGGTAAGGAGGAGTTAAGGAGGGTGGGAAGAGTGATTCAGATGTTTGGTATGAATACCGGAATGAGAGTTAATACGGTGAAATCAAGGTTACTAGAGGTCGGTAATTGGATAGGGGGGGGCTTGGGGATAGGGTTAGGATGGACAGTGGTTGACAGAATCAAGGTATGTGGGATATGGTATTTGGCGGAAGTGCAGGCATGCAGAAGGGTAAATTCGGAGTCTGTCATGGGTAAGGTTTTAAGTAGACTAGGAGGTTTAAGTGCGAGGGACTTAGCTTTACATCAGAGGGTAGTGGTGGTAAATTCACTTGTCTATAGCAAGGTATGGGGGGTGGCAGAGGTTTTTCCCTTAGAGGTACGAGATATTGTGGAAATGCAGAGGAGGGTGCTGAAGTTTGTGTGGGGATTTGGGAGGGCATGGTTAAGTAAGGAGGTAGTTATGACGGATGTTCGGAGAGGGGGTTTAGGTTTGTTGCCTTTAGGACTGAGAGTAATGGCTGTATATATCAAGTGGAGGTATATGAGGGAAGGGGGTGTGAGGGGCGCTAAAGTAGGAAGAGTTATGGAGGAGGCACGTAAATGGTGGAGTGGGAAGGAATTGAGGGTTTGTGAAGATATGTTGAGATTTTTATTGACAGTGCAACAGGTGGATAAAATCAAAGTGAAACGGTTGGTGAGGGTAGTGAAAGGTCAAGGAATTATGCAAGGGGTAGCCGTGTATCCAACGTATGATTGGGGGGTTATTTGGAAAGATTTTAGTAAGCTTCGGATACCGGCTAGAGTAAGAGAATTAGTATATAGGTTTATCATGGGGATTCTGGCTTCCAAGGAGGTGTTACGTAGTATGGGGTTTGTGGAAGAGGCTTTTTGTCAGTTTTGTGGTGATGTTGAAACGGCGTTTCATGTGGTTTTTTTTGTACCTCCTTGGAGGGGGTGAGATCATGGATGGGTGGGGTTATCAGACTGTTGGGGGGGGGGGTCGTTTGCCGCTTTTAAGGGCTTTACTACTGGATGTAAGGGGAGTTCCTAGGGATGTTGGAAGGGCTATAATGTATATCATAGTGGATTATCTGGACATTTCATGGGGAATGAGGGGATTAAGGGGTGATATGAGGATAAAAGCGTTGGCGGCCAGATTCTATAGGACGAAGTGTAGGAATAAGTTGGTTTATGGGGCGTCTTGGGAAAAAAGTTTCCCGGAAGGTTATAGGAATCTCACTGTGGGTTCCCTTAGGCGGGGTCCCTGAGGATGGACAAAGGAGTGGTCTCCTTATGGGGGGATGTAAAGGGGGGGGGTTGTTTTTGGTTTATCTGGAACTGATGTAGTGTGTAAGAGGAAGGTAGTGAGAATTAGGTATGGATGGTAAGCCATGTTTCACGAGAATGTTTGTCATAGTGAGATATAAGTGTGGTTTCCAGGGTTACATTTCTAAGCCTGATGGTTATGTTCACTGGGTTTAAAATTTCCTTGAAAGCCAGGATACCGAGCCCTTAGGATCTCGTTTTTAAGTAATTAGATTGGCACGTTGGTATCAACACAAAATTTTTCTGAGATACGTGTCGTTTCTTTTGGGACTGGCACATTACAGCAGCCTTATTCTTATAACTACTCTAGTTTTATTTTAGTCTCGGGTTCTTTAAATAATTTACATAGCCTAGTATTGTACCGCTAATGTGGCAAGTGGTGTATTATCTTGCATTTTGAGTGTGAACTTCACTATATGCAAGGTTTTGAATGTTTGTAATTCATGGTTAACATTAATATTTGATATCATATCGGTGGTGTATATTCTTCTACTTATTACAGTGTAGGTGTATATGAATGTAATGTTTCATATCTGTTTGAGTCTGTAAATTTTGTGTTTTTGTCTTGTTCATGCACTACCAACTTTTAGGTTTGATGAGGTCAGAGTATGACCTTTCATTAGGATAATTCAATGTATGTTATTTAGAACGGGGACTGTACAAACGGGGAGAGGGGGGTAGAAGTGTCAGCTGTGTCTGCACTGGTAATAATGATTATTATAAAAGGAGGGTTTATAGGTTATGTATATGGTTGTGGGGTTATGTATATGGTTGTAATATGGCCTTGATCTATGGTGTTCTTAAAATGTACCGGGATTGAGTACTAGAGGTTTTGTAATACCTAGTATGGTTTTTAATTTTATACTATATTCATTATTGTATTTGCTCTGTTTATAAAATTCTGTATTGTAAGGATGTGGAAGGTTGGGTTTTCAATATTCTGGTGTATGTGTTAGGTATGGTGCTCCTGTTTAGCCAAGTACTTGTGACATGGAAGTAAACTATATGTATTTGTTCTGTATACCGATCTGAGTTGTATATTAATTTAATTAACATATATGTATGTGTGTGTGTGTGTATGTGTATATATATATATATGTATATATATATATATATATATATATATATGAGTAAATATATGTATGTGTATGTATGTATTGTCATCAATACTAAGTACTTCTATAAAGTTACAGTGGATGTGGTTGGTTTATTGACTATTTTGTAATGTTGGTGTTTAATTTCATGTTCGGAGAGGTATGAAGGTCACTGTATGTACTTTTTATTTATTTTCACTGTGGTTTGTTTTGTAAGTAATACAATGTATTATGTATATGCAGTTTTTAAATAAAATATAAAAAAAAAAAAAAAAGCAGCCAGTTCTGTCATTATATATGTGCTTCTTCAGTACTGTGTAGTCACAGTTGATTATTGTTCACTGCCTGTATCTTGTTACATATTGATTATGTACCCATATATTTTTGTACCTGAGTTTTAAATAAAATATAAAAAAAAAAAAAAATACGCTGATTTATAGTAAGGTGTGGGGAGTGGCGGAAATTTACCCATTACAAAGTCAGGATATTATGGAAATGCAAAGAAGGGTCTTAAGGTATGTGTGGGGCTATGGGAGGGCGTGGTTGGGCAAAGATGTAGTAATGACTGCGGTAAGGCAGGGAGGACTGGGATTGATTGCATTAGGGTCTAGGGTGAAGGCGCTATATGTGAAGCAGAGGTATATTCAGGCAGCGGGGGAAAGGGGTCTTCGGGTGGGGGAGGTGATGGGGGATATCCGCAAATGGTGGGGTGGCAGGGACTTAGTGGAGTGTGAAGACATGTTGCGGTTTATGTTAAAGGTATGCAATGTTAAAAAACTCAAGGTAAAACGGTTAGTGGGTGTAGGCCGTCGTCAGGAATTAATGCAAGGGATGGCAGTGTATCCCACATATGATTGGAGAGTGATATGGGTGGAATTTAGTAAATTAAGAATACCGGCAAGAGCGAGGGAATTAGTATATAGATTTCTTATGGGGACGTTAGCATCGAAAGAGGTGCTAAGACGAATGGGTTTTGTGAGAGAGGCATCATGCGCTTTTTGTGGGGAAGTTGAAACGGCTTTTCATGTAGTAGATTTTTGTTCTGCATTGGAGGTGGTAAGATTGTGGTTGAAGAGGGTTTTCTTTTTATTGGGGGGGGGAAAGATATCACCCCTTAGGGCTTTAATGTTAGATATGGGAGGGGTACCCAAAGAGGTGGGAAGGGCTATCAGATATGTAATAGTTGATTACTTGTATGTTTCTTGGGGGATGAGGGAGGTGGAGGGGAATATTAGGATAAAAGCGTTGGCGGCGAGTTTTTATAGGACAGCATGTAGGAACAAACAATTATATGGGGGAAGGTGGGTAATTAGTTTTCCTCACATTGTCCTCTTCGCTTTCGGGCTGAGTGGACGCACTGCGCAAACAGCTCCTGCTTTCTCTGGTGCGCAACTTCCTGTTTTCACCAAGATGGCTGCCAGCTACCGCAGGAGGAGCAACACCGTGTGTGTTGACCTTGTTAAAGGGGCAATTTACCCTACGAATGCCCCTGTTTTATTACCAACGATTATTCGGGACACGTTTGGCATTGAAGTTGAAGAATTGCACGGAGTAGCACTTAATGGATCATCACGAATCTTCATAAAGTTCTGCACAGTGGAGGCATATGAAAGGACGGTGACTCAGTACCAGGAGAAGAACATCACCGTATCGTCTGGTCTGGAGGTACGCCTGCGAGATGCCTCAAAATACTACACCTGGGTGAGGATCCGCAACGTTCCTTTCGAGGCAGACGATGTGGATATCCGAGAGACATTTCAAAGATATGGTGAGGTGCATGGTATAACTTTGGTTCGATGGACAGAGGGAATCTATGAAGGGTTGCCGGCTGGATCTTACACCGTCAAGATGTCTTTAAGAAGACCTATTCCATCGTATGTTGTCCTGGAGGATTTTAGGACACAGCTGTACGTGACCTACGCGGGACAACGAAAGACGTGTCGCCTGTGCGGCGCTTTTGACCACATGGCGGCCGGATGTGGTAAAGCAGCAGCGCCGCGGCCTTGGGAACGGCAAGTAGACACAGAGTCTCAGGCGGAACCTCTGCCGAAGTCTTTGAGCGCAGCAGGCAAAGGTAATTGGGCGGATGAAGTGGAGGGTGAGTTAGAGAATTGTGTGACACTACCAGTGGCTTCGGGTGCTCCCCCGCAAGCGGGCCCGGGAGTTGAGCAGCAGCCTGTGGGGGTGGGAGAGACCGGTGATCCACAGGAGTTATCTATGCCCCTACAGGAGATGATTAAGTCTTTCCTGGACGTGCCTGCGGAGGAGAACCCAACTACAAACAGGAGAAGTCTGATGGTTGAGAAGGACTTGATTGAGCAGATTCCAGAGCCTCTGGGGTCAGAGCCTGGCATGTTGCAGTTGCTACAGGTGGAAGCTGAGGTGCACAAGGGCAATGGAAATACTGATATGGAAATTGAGGGCACATCTAGAAAGAGGGCTGGAGGCTCGTCAGATGAGGATGTTATAACACCAGCTCAGCGTACAGGGAAGAAGACGTGGGCAGGAGTGATTAAGAAGGGGCAGGGTAGTGCACAGGGGGGGGAGGGGGCACAGGTGGGAAAGAGTGCACGGGAAAAGACAGAAGCAGCAAAAAGTGGAACAGACAGGACACAGAGACATAGAGGAAAGCCACCCTTTCTGAATCTTTAAGTGTCTAACGATAAACGTGAATGGCCTTAGAGCTGACGGTAAACGAGTATGGTTGGAGGATGTTTTGCGGCGTTTTAACATTGATGTGTGTTTTATTCAAGAACACAATTTCAAGTATGGCAGAGAGTTGAGGCTGAACGGTTTTAGGATGTATGTTGGTAGTTCAGGGAAATTAAAGGGTGGGGTGGCAGTGGCAGTGAGGGAATCCAGCCCATTCCACGTGCTCAAGTGGGAAGAGAGAGGGGAGGGGAGGGTGGTGAGGGTGGAAGGGATATGGGGTGAGATTAGAGTATGTTTTCTGGGGATATATATGCCGGCAGATAGTAACATACGGGTAAAGGTGCATTTTGTAAGGGAGTTTTTGCTTTTCTACATGCGGGGTTTACCAATGGTTTCTATAATAGGTGGGGATTGGAATTGTGTAATCAGGAATAAGGATGTGGAGCCGAGAGGGGCAGGGTGTGTACTTGGAGTATTGAGGGATTTGTTGAGGGATGCAGGGGTTTATGACATAGTCAGGGGTGATGGGTGGAAAGTAGAGCACACGTTTATGCGGAGGGGTTATGCTGCCAGGTTGGATCGTATATATATAACTCGAGATATAACAGTAGAACGTGTAACGACGATAGATTTAGGTTTTTCGGACCATCGTGCCGTTTTGGCAGAGATGGCATGGGAAGGGATGGTTCGTAGGTATGTGGGTTATTGGAAAATGAATGTGAGGCTACTTCAGGGAGAGGGGGAGGGGTTGTTTTATAGGGAATGGTGGAAGCAACTATGGGAGGCTCGCAACGAAGAGGAGGATGTCTTGGAATGGTGGGAGACGCACGCTAAATTGCAGATTAGGGAGTATTACCAGCATAGAGGAAGGGATGAGGCGAGGTGGAGGTATGGGTTACAGAAATATTTAGAGGGGCAGCTAAATGATTGTTATGAAGGGGGAGGGGGGGCTAGACATGGAGAAATAGAGGTTTTAAGGGGAAGATTGAGGGATATACAAAATTCTCGTTTTGATGCGATACGTGTGAGGAAGGTTTAGAGGAGGTTCTATGGGGTGACAAACCGTCAGGATGTGTTTTGAGGAGATTTAGGAATAGGCAACAGATGACCACGATTATGGGATTAGAGGTGTGTAAAGGGGTGGGGGGATATAGGGTGGGGCAGGTACTTAGTACCACCGATGGAATGAGCAATTATGCTGATTATTGGTTTAGGGAGAATTTTAAGCAGAGGGAGGGAGGAGAGAGGGAGGGAGAGATTCTGGGAGAAGGAATTCGAGGTATTTTAGGGGAGGAGGAGAGTGCAGTAATAGAGGGTAGGATCAGTGAGGAGGAGGTGGAGGAGGCGATAATGGGCTTGAGTAGGGGAAAAGCGCCGGGCATTGATGGAATTCCTAATGATTTCTATATTACACATTGGGATTGTATGAAGGAATGTCTGGTCCGGTTGTTTAACTGTATGAAGGAAAGGGGAGTGTTGGGGGAATCGCAGGGCACGGGGGTAGTAGTTTTGGTCTATAAGGGAGGGGGGGGGAAGACCTTGGGAGCTTTTAGGGCGATCTCCCTCATGTGTGCAGATTATAAAATTTTTGCGAAGGTTTTAGGTAACCGTATGAAAAAGGTGCTTGACCGAGTCCTACATAGAGGACAGTGTGGGATTCCAGGTCGAAGTATGCGTGAGGGGCATGGGAGAATTAAAGATTTTGTGGAGGGTAGACAACGGGGGGGGATCTTGGGGATTGATTGGGAGCAGGCTTATGACAGTGTAGATAGACATATGTTGTGGTGTATTTTAAAAAAACAGGGTTTTGGTGATGAGATTGTGCGCTGGGCGACTACTTTGTATACGCCTGCAACGGTCAGGGTACAGGTTAATGGAAAGTTAGGGTTGCCGGTGCAGATGGGGATGGGTTTGCGACAGGGTTGCCCCTTGTCTCAAATCCTCTTTGCATGCATGCAGGACCCTTTTTATAGGCTTATAGAGGAAGGAGTGTGGGAACAGGGAGAGGTGGGTCCTGGGAGATGTGGTATTGTGGGGTATGTGGATGACACCACAGTTTTGGTAGGAGGGGAAATAGGATTGGGGAATGTGGGACGTATAATAGAGATCTTTGGTGGGGCGACAGGGATGAGGGTTAATGGAGCAAAGTCAAAGTTATTAGAAGTAGGCACGTGGGTGGGGGGAGGGTTGGGGGAACAGTATGGGTGGAACGTAGTGGATAGAATTAAGATATGTGGGGTTGTGTATATGGCGGACGCTGGGGAGGCACAGAGAATAAATTCCAAGGAAGTAGTGAGTAGAGCGATGGGTAGGATGCGCGGGTGGAGGGCTGGGGATGTAACATTGCAGCAGAGGGTGGTGGTAGTAAATACACTTGTGTACAGTAAAGTGTGGGGCGTGGCAGAAATATATCCCCTGAGGTCGTGTGATATTCAGGAACTGGAGAGGGTGGTTTTGAGGTATGTGTGGAGTTATGGGAAGCCATGGCTACGGAAGGAGGTGGTGATGATGGGCGTGCGGCAGGGTGGGCTGGGTCTTATACCTTTGGACACACGAGTGAAGGCAGTGTATGTGAAGCAGCGATACTTGAGGGTGGGAGGGGAGAGGGGTAGAAGGGTGGGAGAGGTCATGAAGGATGTGCAAAAATGGTGGAAGGGAAAGGCACTACTGGAGTGTGAAGATATGGTGCGAAATTTGTTGGCAGTAAGGGAAGCAAGAAAAGTAAGGGTAAGTAGGCTTGGGAGGACAGGTTGGCAGGGTACAGTGATACAGGGAGTAGCTACATACCCAATGTATGATTGGAGGGGCATTTGGGAAGACTTTCGGAAGATCAGATTAAAGCCAAGGGTTCGTGAAGTGGTTTATAGATTCTTTATGGGAATTTTAGCTACAAGGTCAGTGCTATATAGAATGGGTTATGTAGGTGCTGGCACTTGTTTGCATTGTGAGGAAGAGGAGACGGCTTTTCATGCCATATATTTTTGTGAAAACTTGGGTTTAGTAAGGGCATGGTTAGCGAGAGTTCTGGGTATAGTGGCAGGAGGGGGGAGAAACATTTCGACTTTGAGGGCTTTGCATTTTGATGTGGGAGGGGTTTCCAAGGACATTCGGAGGGCAGTGATGTATGTTGTGGCAGATTTTTTGTATGTGTCTTGGTGCATGCGGGAGGTGGGGGGTGAATGTAGGGTGCGGGCGCTTGCGGCGAGTGTGTATCGTACAGTATGCAGAAATAGGCTACTATATGGGAGGTTGTGGGTAAATAGTTTTCCCTTGGGTTATCGTAATCTGTCGGTTGGTGTAATGTTAGGGTTGGGTGTAGTTTAGAGCTGGATTGGGCTGGTTCTCCCTAAACTGGCATTCTTGTTTTTTTTTGAGACTAGTGGAGGATGGAAGGTGGAATAAAAGTGTGTGGTAGTGGAGCATATGGGTGTAAAGTCGTTAGGAATAAGGGGGGGCGTAGGGGGGGTGAACTGGTGACTATTGGTTAAGAGACAGGGGTTTTATGACTTTCGACGTCAGGTACGAACTTGAGCATGGAAGGGAACGTGAGTTTGTGTTTTTTTTTTTAATACAGATAGCATGGGGTCAGGGGATGGCAGGGGGTGGCTTTCTGAAGTGTCTTTTGCCAGGTTGGTTTTGTTAATGATTGAGGTAGTACTGCCCGGTACATGTTTTATTAGGAGCCATAAGTTATATTGTGTAACTTAGTGCGTGACAGAGTAAGTCTGATATTGCTCTGGAACATTGTTAATAAATATATATATCTTGTTGAACATAATACATAAAAAAATGGGAATATGTATTAGTGAGGAAAAATAAAAAAGTATCTGGAGTTGTTAGGAGGATAGAAGTTATTTGTAGTGTAGATGTAAATTTTTTATTGTCAGGACTTGAATATGTTAATTTTTTTTTAGTCAATGTAAATGTGAAAGTTTATTATTAATAATAATATTGATGTGTCAGAATGGTGAAAATGTCTAATAAGCTCAGACGGTGAAGATGGGGTTTTCCTTTTGATACTAAATGTGTATTTTGCGTTGAAATGTAATTTATAAGTAGGTTCAAATTTACTTAGTACGTCTTTTAGTTATTCTGTAATAGTATGTTGGTGTGATCATGTAATTATTAGTTATTTCTTCTTATGTATCCTTTGCTGCGCCAGAAGTGTGGTACTCAGTCAGTCCAGCAAAGGAGGTGGGGTAGGGATTGCTATATAAAATTCAAAAGTATAATAGGATGCAATAGAAATACTGTTAAAAAAAATGTGAAGGTAATGTTCTTGAAATGTAATCTGTTTGTTTTTTGTCCTATTGTCTTATGTATGGTTTTAAATAACATATAAGTACAAGTTCTTAAGTGTTATGTAACACTTCATTAAATATCTAAGTTAGTACTGATAGTTCTGGTATACTTACCGTTATTATTATGTAATGTACGTCGTAAGTGACAATATTATGGTTAGGAAGCCTCGAGTGTAAGGCATTTTGGGGATGGTCAAGGTGGTGTTTAGTGGTGCACTGTGTATAACAGACACATGTAAAGTAGGATGGTTGGGTTAGAAGGTTCACTGGACCTCGTGTATTATCATGATGTCAGAGTTACCATATATGGGAAATGTTTAGTTCAGGTATAAGGATGCATGTTTGCATGGTAATTATATGGGGTACTGTGATTATGAATTATATGGTGTACTGTGATTATGAATTATATTTTGGATACCTGTTTAAGGGATTGTGGTCTTCTATATATTTATTCTTTTATGTTGTAATACAAAGTTTTAAATAAAATATAAAAAAAAAATAGTTTTCCGGAGGGATATCGTGGACTTACTGTTGAACGTTTACTCCGTTTGAGTATGGGGTGAGAGGCAAGGGGTTGGTCTCTTCAGTGGTGCGCCCTCTTGGTGTGATTGGAAGCCTGGTGAGGTATGGTTGATTGGTTTGCACGGTGGTTGATGTGGGTAAAGTTTATTGTAGGGAGCCGTTGGGAGCTCCGGGGTATGTAGACCTTATGAATTTTTGTAAAATCATAGAGTCAAAAGTTGTATGTGATTTTCGGTTTTTTCCCTTATTGTTATAAGAATCATTATATAGGAGGTTTATATTTATATGTATAATGTGAGGTTATGTCTTATATATTTTTAATCTGAAGATAGATTCAGCCTTGTCATACACCTCTTTTTTTTTTTTTTTTTTTTTTTTTATTGTATTGAATATGTACATTATGCACTATGTACGAAAATATATAAGTATTTGATGGGGTTTATATGTACCCTTATTTTGTATGGAAGGTCCTATTATATATTGAGTGTTAATCAGTAACATTAACTTTGTGTATGTGTAGGGTGTTTGGGGGAACCAATGTCTTTGGTATAGTTCTATCATAGATTGTAATATTTAGTTTATTTGCAGACAAGTCATTTAGCGATTTATTTCTATGTATGATTTAGTTTGTTCTTATGAATAAGTGCACATACACGTATGTGTATATGCATGCGTATATGTATACATATATGATTGCAGGACTCGTTCCTACATGTCTTATAATGACCCTGACTGTTTTTGTTTGGAAGTCTGCTGGAAATTGTTTTCAATGACCATTCATTAGGGAAATTAATGTATGTTATTTAGAATGGGGACTGTACATACGGGGGGGGGGTAGAAGCACTGGCAATAATGAGTATTGTAAAGGAGGGTTTGAAGATTTTGTGGATTAATAATATATAAATAACAAAGTGGAAAAAATAATGCAGATTGTAGGTTTGGGTTTTCCTTGGTTATAATAATAATGATGAATATTGTTATGATTATCTTGTGTAATCTTACTTAACATAGTTACATTGGATGTAATGTATATGGGATGTGGGACAGGTGTGACAACACAACGTTAATCGTCTGTGTTCATTTAGACAATGAGATTTATAATTTTGAGTAAGAACTGATACTGTGTTCTTTTATCTATTTAATGTATTGTGTTGTTTTAAATAAAAATATAAAAAAAAAAAAATCCTCCTACATTCCTGCAACTGCTTCATATACCATATCCCACACACCCTAATTCTGTCACAAACCGTCCATCCCATCTCCTCCCCCAATCTCCCCCCAACCCATGTTCCTACCTCCAAAAATCTAGACTTTGCTAAATTAACTACCATTCCTGAAACATTCCCAAAACTCCTTATCACCTCTCCCACCCATCTTAAAGCCTCCCCACTCGTAACTAACACAGTTGTGTCATCCACATAACCTACTATTCCTCCCATGCTCCCCCCCTACCTCCCACAACATCATTCGCCGCTTGACCTGCGCAGAGTGCGGACGTGTGACTACTGCCCTCTGCTGGCCATTGGAGGAGACATATTTTCACAACATGGCGCAGTCTGTGAAAAGGCGTTTGCACACGGTGTGCATTGAATTATTGCGTGGTGCAATAACGCCTCAGTCTGCACAAGTGCTTTTACCGCAAATTATCCGTGACACCTATGGTGTTGCGGATCAAGAACTGTATGGTGTGGCACTAAATGGTGCCTATCGTATTTTCGTCAAGCTGAGTTCAGCTGGAGTGTATGAACGGCTGGTTGACAAGTACCAGGACAGGAGCGTGGATGTTAATTCAGCGATACGTGTTCGCCTAATCGACGTGTCTAAGCATTACACATGGGTGAAAATCCGAAATGTGCCATTTGAGGCGGACGAGAATGATCTGCGGTATGTATTTGAACAGTATGGACCTGTACACCTGGCTATGGCTGGTAAATGGACGGATGGGGCGTATGCCGGCTTGCCGGATGGTACGTTCACGATCAAGATGGAGTTGAGGCATGCCATCCCGTCTTACGTCATACTGGACGCATTTAGGACACAGGTAATGGTGTACTACGCTGGGCAGCAGAAGACGTGTAGGTTATGTGGTGCATATGACCATATGGCGGCCCAGTGTGGGAGATGGCAGCGGAGAAAGGACCTAGGTAGTGAGAAGGTGAAAGAGCCAGAACCAGAGGTGGGTCATGCTGATGAGGCACCTGTACATAGAAGTGGCACTTCCTGGAGTGAGGAAGTGGAGCGTGAGCTGCCACTGGTGGGTACCAGCCCATCACTGTCACAGTTAGTGGGAAGTGAGGCATCTGCCTTGGAGAACGGAAAGACTGTGCAGATTGGTGACGTGCGGGTAGAGGGAGGCCTAATGGTGAACGTGCAGGAAAAATCCTTTGAGAAGCAGGTTTCTGAGGATCACTTGAGTATGGTGAGGAGTACTGTTCAGATTGAAGATGAGGAACTTGGACGATTGGCGAACATGGCAGATGACTCGCCAGGAGTGGTGGAAGTGATTGAGGTGACTGCTGAGATTCACAGGGAGGCATCCAGTGAGTTAGAAATGGATGCAGAGTGTGTCAACCGTAAGAGGGCGGCGACATATTCCGACTCGGATGATGTTTTAACCCCGGCACAGAGACCGGGGAAAAAGCCGTGGGTTGATGTGGTGCGTGGGAGTGCTCAAGGTACGCCTGGTAAGGTGTTGGATCAGGGGAAGCCACCAGTGGGCAGTGGAGAGAAAAGTGGACGAAGCAGACACACTGAAAGCATGTCAGTGAAAGGTGAAAAGGGGCAGAGGGTGAAATCACATAAGTAGGTTTCCGGTGCATGACAGTGAATATTAATGGATTGTGTGCGAGTGAGAAGCGTCTGTGGGTAAAGGGATTTTTAAGACGTTATGCTATAGACATTGTTTTTGTGCAGGAACATAATTTCAAGCTGGGAAAGGAATTGGAGGTGGATGGGTACAGAGTGTTTGTGATGTATTCGGAGCGAATGAAGGGAGGGGTGGGAATCCTGATCCGAGAGACGAGCCCGTTTGTTGTTCTTAGGAGTGAAGGGGGGGGGGGTCGTGTGTTAAGAATAGATGGGTGGTGGAGAGGTGAGCGGATGGCAGTCGTTTGTGTGTATGTGCCGGCTGAGAATGATGTAAGGGTAAAGAATGAATTTGTGAATAACGTATTGGTATATTATTTGCGGTCATTACCGTCAGTGACAATAGTTGGTGGCGACTGGAACTGTGTGGTGCGCAGGAAGGATGTGGAACCGAGAGGGGCAGGGTGTTTTTTGGCAGGTTTAGGGGATCTATTGAGAGGTGTGGGATTGAGGGATATAGTTGATGGAGGGGATTGCGAGATAGAGCACACTTTTCATAGAAAGGGATATGCTGCACGATTAGATAGGTTGTATGTGACAAGGGGAGTGAGGGTGACGCGGGTGCAGACGGTGAATGTCGTTTATTCAGATCATAGGGCGGTTTATGCTGATTTAAATTGGGACGGTTTGCCTAAGAGATATTTGGGGTACTGGAAGCTGAATGTACGACTACTGGGTGAGGGGGTGGAGGGAGGGGATTTTGAAAGTTTGTGGGAGGACTTGTGGGGTGGGGGTAAGAGTGCAAGCGATTTATTGGGGTGGTGGGATGGGGTTGCGAAGACGAGGATCAGGCAATATTATGTGCGAAGGGGAAAGAATGAGGCATGGATGACATATGGGCTTCAACAGTATTTAGAGGGGCGGTTGCAGGGTTGTTATCAGAGGGGTGCTGTGACAGGTGTGTATCCAATGGAGGAAATTGAAGCATTAAAGTGGCAGATAAGGGATATGCACAATAAGAGATTTGATGAGGCGAGGGTGCAAGGTGGGTTAGAGGAGGCGATTTGGGGTGACAGGCCGTCAGCCTGTGTGTTACGGGGACAGCGGAGACGCAGGTTGGCAATGGAAATTGATAAGCTGGTAGTACACGAGAACTTAGGTGGGTAAGCGAAGGGTCAGGAGTTGAGAACTACTGAGGGTATGAGTGGTTTTATGGATAGTTGGTTTGGAAAATATTTGCGGAGTGTAGGAGTGAACGGTGAGGATTTGGAGAGATTGGGAGAGAATGTATCTTGTGTGCTGAGTGGAAGTGATCGTATGGCATTGGGAGGGGATATTGAAGAGGGGGAGGTATGGAGAGCTTTGGAGAATATGGCGAGAGGTAAAGCGCCAGGTATAGATGGGTTACCTTGTGAATTCTATGTGAAGCATTGGAGTGTGTTGAAGGATTTTTTAGTGAACCTGATGAATGTGATGAAAAGTGAGGGGAGGATGGGCGAGTTGCAGCATACCGCAGTAGTAGTTTTGATCCCAAAAGGGGAAGGCCCTACTACAGTGCAGAACTACAGGGCGTTGTCGTTGTTATGTGCTGATTATAAGATATTCGCAAAAATCTTGGGGAACAGGCTGAAGTGCATGATAGATAGAGTTGTTGCGAGAGGTCAGTATGGGGTGCCGGGAAGGACGATGTATGAGGGACATGGAATAATAAAAGATTTTGTGGAAAGTATGGAGGGGGAGAATGAAAGGGGGGGAGGTGTCTTAGCATTGGATTGGCAGGCTGCGTATGATTGCGTAGAACGAAAGGCACTGTGGCATATCTTACGGAGGCAGGGTTTTGGGGAAGAGATGGTACGTTGGATTGAGACTTTGTATAATAGGGTAGGTGTACGTGTGCAGGTGAATGGGAAATTGGGTGAGTGGGTTTCAATGGGTAGAGGCATAAGGCAGGGTTGTCCTCTGTCTCAACTGTTGTTTGCTTGTATACAGGACCCTTTTTATAGGGCAGTGGGGCGATGTTTAGGGGTGGTACGTGGTGTGGAGAATGGTGGGATGGGAATAATAGGGTATGTGGATGATACAACAATTCTAATGAGCAGGGAGGAAAGTTTACATGAGGTGGAGGATGTAATTGGTGGTTTTGAAGGTGTTACAGGTTTAAAAGTGAATGTGGAGAAATCGAAATTGTTGGTCTTAGGGAATTGGGTAGGGAGGGCGCGTTGGGAAACAGCTGTGCGTTGGTGTGTGGTGGATAGACTAAAGGTGTGTGGGATAATATATATGGGCAATGCCGGGGAGGCACGGATGCTTAATTCTGGGAGGGCAGTGGATAGGTTGGTGGGTAGGTTAAATGTTTTGAGACCCTTGCATTTGACGATACATCAACGTGTAATAGTGGTGAATGTGATGTTATATAGTATGGTCTGGCATGTGGCAGCAGTATATCCGTTGGCAGGACCGGACATAACTAGAATGCTAAAAAAGGTTTTTCGATATATATGGGGTTCTGGGTGTGATTGGTTGGGTAGAAGTGTTGTTATGCTACCGGTCGACAAAGGTGGATTGGGTTTAATAGATATAAGATTAAGGGTTAAGTGTATATATTTGAAGAGGGGGTTTCTCCGAGTGGAAGGTCGTGTGGGGAAGGGTGTGCAAGCATTATATGAGGAGGCACGAAGGTGGTGGGTAGGATCAGAGATGAGAGAGTGTGAGGATGTGCTGCGAGCTTTATTGTATGTTAGAGATCCGTCTAGGATACGGGTAGGTGTTCTGGAGCGTGCTGTAGGGGTGAGGGTGATTGCAAATGTTGAGGGCATATACCCAATGTATGCATGGGGAGACATTTGGGTAAGGTTGCGGTTGGTGCGCATCAGACCAAGAGTGAGAGAGGTAATGTTTCGTTTCCTTCATGGAATATTGCCGTCTGGTGTGGTGCTTCGGGAGAGAGGGTTGATGGTGGAGGACGTATGTAGGGTGTGTGGGGATAGGGAGACAGCTTTTCATGTAGTATATTTTTGTAAAAATTTGGAGTGTATACGGGAGTGGATGGGTGGGATTTTGAGGAGGGTGGGTGGGGGAGGGATATCGGTATTAAGGGCATTGAGTTTAGATGTGGGAGGTGTGGAAGAGTCTGTGCAGCGTGCTTTGGTGTACATCATAACTGATTTTGTTTTCGTATCATGGGCCATGAGGGGTAATGGGGATTGGATGGTGCGAAAGAAGGTATTGGCTGCAACAATGTACAAAACACTTAGTCGTAATAGAGGGATATATGGAAGTAGATGGGAAAGGGTTTTTCCTGAAGGATATCGAAGTATGAATGTCAGAGGTTTGTTGGCGGAGTAAGGAAGAAAAAAAAAAAAAAAAAAAAAAAAAAAAAAAAAAAAAAAAAAAAAAAACAAAAAAAAAAAAAAAGGGGGGGGGGTGTTTGGATTTTCAGGGGTTGCATCGGGCTCGTCTCGGAATTTGGGAATGTATGAGGAGTTCCATGATATGGTGTAAAAAGGCAGCGTAGTTGTGGAGTGTGTTTTAAGTAAGTTTGTGGTGGTTTGTAAGGCAAAAGTTAAGATTTTTATGGATATGGAAATGAGCAATATTTTGTGTGCATGTGAAAAGTATACGGTCATACTCAGAATGGTATACTGATGTATGTTATGGATAAGTTAAATTTGAAATATGTTGTAATGTATTATCAGGACTGGTGGTTGTATTAAGCAACGGACATACGGGCGTGATAAATATGTCTGTGTACCAAATGTACTGCTAATAATGAGATAATGTAATGTGTGTGATTTTTATCATACATCAAGTGTATATAGCAGTATGTAAGAGAGAATTTCATGTACTCAGTATGGGTTGTATATTGGTATTCGGTGAAGTTCAATGAATATTATTGACGAGTGATGGGTATATAAGGACGTGTTGATGTACAATGTGTTAAGTAGGGTTAGGATGGTGAGGCAAGAACTGCTGCGGTCTGTTGAATAAGAATATAGTCTTGTTTAAGTTAATGTTTAATAGTAATGACTATGTATATTTCATTATATGGTAGAAGAAGTTTGTTACTTAAAACTGGAAATTATATTTGAAAAATATTACTAAATATACGTGATTGTGTAAGTTCGCTTGTGGGATGAATGTAGTGTATGGACGTGAGGTGGGATGAATGTAGTGTATGGAAGTGAGGTGGGACGAATCATTTGTTATATTGTACTGTGTTTAGTTTTTCTGTGGTGAGGTGTGGAGATTGTTATTTTCTAACCTTTATTTGTTTCGTAATTATTGAGGTGTTACGTATTATGTATTTGATATGAAGTTTAATATACAACAATAAAAGTGTGTAAAGAATTTTTGGATAATTGAGAATGTCTTCGTACATACAGTTTTATGTAAAATGTCAATACCTGTGACATTCTTTGGGTTATATTGAATATTGTGTTTATGGCTGCAATTTTGGATGTACTAAACCCACCTGTATATGAAGCTGTGGGCTGTCTTTAGTTTAGTTCTTATGTATAAGTTTAGTGCTACGGTAGGGAATGTGGAGTTTTCTTTTGTTATATATAATGGATACGTTTCATTGCTTACATTGTCTACATGTATAACTATGTATTGCGTTTTTCAATAAAATATAAAAAAAAAAATTCTGTCACAAACCGTCCATCCCATCTCCTCCCCCAATCTCCCCCCAACCCATGTTCCTACCTCCAAAAATCTAGACTTTGCTAAATTAACTACCATTCCTGAAACATTCCCAAAACTCCTTATCACCTCTCCCACCCATCTTAAAGCGTCCCCACTCGTAACTAACACAGTTGTGTCATCCACATAACCTACTATTCCTCCCATGCTCCCCCCCTACCCCCCACAATTCCTCCTCCACAGCCTCAAAGAAAGGATGTTGCACACATGCAAAGAGCAACTGCAACAGCGGGCAACCCTGCCTTAATCCCTGTTCCATCATCACCGTCCCCCCCAGCTTTCCATTAACCTGCACCCTCATGACAGCCCCCTCATATAGAGTGTGCACCCACCTCACTACCCCCCCTCCAAAACCCAATTTCTCCAAACAGCCCCACAAAAAGTCCCTCTTCACGCAGTCATAGGCCTGAGCCCAATCCAAGCCAAGGACGCCCCCTCCCTGGCAGTTCTCTATAAAATCCCTTATCCCACTGTGCCCATTCTTCATAGTCCGTCCTGGTATCCCATACTGACCATCATGTATGCTATTCCCAATTACCTTCTTTAACCTGTTACCCAATACCTTCACAAAAATTTTGTAATCTGTACACATTAACGACAACGGACGATAATCTCCCAAACCCTTCTCCTCCCCCCTCTTCTTTGGCACCAAAACAACAACCCCAGTTCTCTGTAAAAATCATTAGATAACCCATCTATTCCCGGTGCCTTCCCCTGACTCAACCCATTCACCACCTCCCCCACCTCTGCCTCCTCAGTGCCTCCCTCCAACATGTCCCGATCCCCCTGCCCCAAACCCTGATGAGCCCCTATAGCTCTAAATGTTTCTAACCCAACCTCCCCTCCCCTTCTCTTCCATTTCTCCGTAAATCAATAATCAGTATACCTACTGATACAATCTGTGTCAGAGAGACCCTGTCCCTGCACATAACCCTCCCCCCCCCTCCACGACAATATGTGCCACTGTATTCCTCAATTGTCTGGCCTTGAATTTTTGGAGTACATACCCGGTTGGCTTATCACCTTTTAGTACATCCTCCAAGCCTGCCCTGACCCTGAGTGCATCAAAACGCTCATTATGCATCTCCACTAAACGACTTCTAAGTTCCCCCATAACTCCTCCCACACCTTCCCTACCCCCCCCATAACAATCATTCAACTGGCCCTCTAAATAATTCTGCAATCCAAACCTCCAGCGTGCCCGTTCCCTGCCCCTCTTCTTAAAAAATCCTGCAATCTGCACCTTTGCCTGCATCTCCCACCAATCTAGCAAATCCACCTCCTCATCCCTAGCCTCCCAAAACCCTTTCCACCATGCCTGAAAGGACCAACCTTGATCTTCCTCCTGTAAAAGCCTCACATTTAATTTCCAATAACTCTGATATATTCTCAGAATACCATCCACCCGAAGGTCAGCCATCACTGCTCTGTGGTCAGACAAACCCACGTCTACTGTTCTAACCCTCTCCACTCCTCACTTCTATCCCCTGCCTAACATAAATCCTATCCAACCTTGCCCCATAACTCCCCTGTACATAGGTGTGCTCCACCTGATACCCCCCCCTGCCGACCACATCTACGATCCCGACATCTCGAAAAGCCTCCCGTAAGGCACCCAACACACACCCCGCCCCCCTAGGTATTACGTCTCCCTGCCTAATCACACAATTCCAATCACCTCCAATTATCGTGATAGCAGGTAAACCCCTGAGATAGTATAACAATACGTCCCGAACAAAGTCTGTTTTTATCCTCACGCCACCCATCCACCCGAACACCCCTCCCCCCCCACCCCATGACTCGCAAAAGACTGGTCTCCTTTACTAAAACAGCCACTCCTCCCTTTAAAAGCATTGCCATGCTTACAAACAACTTATATCCTCTCAATCGCAACTCACTACCTGACTTATGGTTATGCTCCTGTAGGAAACAAACGTCCACGTCATACCTTTTGAGGAACCACTCCAACCATACCCTTTTTACTTCAGTCTTGAGGCCATTAGCATTTAGCGTTACACACCTGAATGGTCAAGGAAAGGTGGCTTACCTCTGTGCCACTGTGGCTTGCTCACACTTCCCTTCAAGCTGCTCACACTTTCCTTACTACTCTTTTTAATAAGACCCCCTACCCCCCTGTCCCTCCCCCCCGATTTTCCCTGTACTCCCCCCCCTGCAGGGGATTTTCATACCGCCTCTGCCCATGCCTTCTTACCTGGTCTTTTCCCAGGTGTTAAAACGTAGTCTAATTCAGTCAACCCCGCTGGCCGCTTCCTAGAGCTGCCTCCCAAAGCCATCTCTTCCCCAGGTACATCCTCCTTGTGTACCTCTGCCACCACAACTGTATCCTGTCCACTATTCCCTGTTACTCCCTTCTTCTCACTCAGCCCTTTCAATCGCTGCCCATCACTGGGCCGTCCATCCATGTCCTTTCCCACCAAAGCCTCCTCCAAGAATTCCTGGAGCACAGACTCTAAGGACACCTCCTGTGTCGACTCTGCCACTTCCTCCACCACCACAGGCTTTGGAGTAGGATCTCCATCCTCCACCAGGAGTGTGACACACGTCCCCAACTGTTCTTCCTCCTTTTCCACCTCCTCACTCCATAGAGGAGTCCCAGTTTTCGCCATCGCCACTGCACTCGTCTGCTGGACCTCCTCCACCGGGGCTCACACCCCTGGGGCAACTCTACGTGCACATTGCGCCGCTATATGTTCATAAGAGTTGCAAAGACGACATGTCCTCCTTTGTCCCGCATAAGACACACATACCTGAGTTCTGTTGCCTGTCAACATAACATACGAAGGTATAGGCTTCTTTAATGTCATCTTGATGGTGTATGAACCTTCCGGGAGGCCCTCATATGGTCCATCCCGCCATACCCCTCCTCTAGCCTCATGAATGACTCCGTAGTTGCGGAAAACGTCCTCTATACCAAACTTGGTCGCCTCAAAAGGTACATTTCTCACTCGTACCCACGTGTAGAAAGTAGATACGTCATGCATGCACACATCCATCGTTGAGTTGAGGCACATTCGGCGTTCCTGATACTCCTCCACCACACTGCTGTAGAAACTGGCCCTCATAAACTTCACAAATACTCTTTTCAACCCGTTAAGGGCCACACCATACAGTTCCTCATTAGGGATGCCGTACAGATCCCTAATAATTGCAGGAAGAAGTATGTTCATCGTAGCAGGGCTCGGAGAACCCCTTAACAGCTCAATGCAAACTGTGTTGATCCTCCTGCCATTGTAATCCGCCATGTTTGAAAAGTGAAAACTGCGCAGAAACCAGGTGAAGTGGGAGCTACTGCGCATCCCGTCCGCACGGCCCAATAGCGATGCGAACAATGACAACATAATTGAGGTTCAGACATGTATGCGCGGTGCCCCAGACCGACATAATGAGATTAGTCATGAGGGAGCATTCACTAAATTCATCTTCAATAAAAAAAACATAAAGTGGGACCAAGTAAACGAAGTCCTAACCAATATAAGCTGGCAAGATATACTAAGCAACACAGACCCCAACTTATGCCTAGAACAGATTAACTCGGTGGCACTCGATGTATGCACAAGGCTTATTCCTCTAAGAAAAAGGAGGAGTAGATGTAAAATAGAAAGAGACAGGCGCTCCCTTTACAGGCGACGGAAAAGAATAACAGAGAGGCTAAAAGAGGTCAATATATCTGAAATGCGTAGGGAGACACTGGTCAGAGAAATAGCAAGCATCGAACTTAAGCTAAAGGAATCTTATAGAAGTCAGGAATCGCGGGAAGAACTAAAAGCCATAAATGAAATCGAAAGAAACCCGAAGTATTTCTTCTCCTATGCCAAATCAAAGTCGAGAACAACGTCCAGTATTGGGCCCCTACTTAAACAAGATGGGTCCTACACAGATGACAGCAAGGAAATGAGTGAGCTACTCAAGTCCCAATATGACTCAGTTTTTAGCAAGCCGCTAACCAGACTGAGAGTCGAAGATCAAAATTAATTTTTTATGAGAGAGCCACAGAATTTGGTTAACACAAGCCTATCTGATATTATCCTGACGCCAAATGACTTCGAACAGGCGATAAATGACATGCCCATGCACTCTGCCCCAGGGCCAGACTCATGGAACTCCGTGTTCATCAAGAACTGCAAGAAACCCCTATCACGAGCTTTTACCATGGAGAGGGAGCATGGACACGGGGGTCGTCCCACAGATACTAAAAACAACAGACATAACCCCACTCCACAAAGGGGCCAGTAAAGCAATAGCAAAGAACTACAGACCGATAGCACTAACATCCCATATCATAAAAATCTTTGAAAGGATCCTAAGAAGCAAGATCACCACCCATCTAGAAACCCATAAATTACACAATCCAGAGCAACATGGGTTTAGAACAGGTCGCTCCTGTCTGTCTCAACTATTGGATCACTACAACAAGGTCCTAGATGCACTAGAAGACAAAAAGAATGCACATGTAATATATACAGACTTTGCAAAAGCCTTCGACAAGTGTGATCATGGCGTAATAGCGCACAAAATGCGTGCTAAAAGAATAACAGGAAAAGTCAGTCGATGGATCTATAATTTCCTCACTAACAGAACACAGAGAGTAGTAGTCAACAGAGTAAAGTCCGAGGCAGCTATGGTAAAAAGCTCTGTTCCACAAGGCACAGTAATCGCTCCCATCTTGTTCCTCATCCTCATATCTGACATAGACAAGGATGTCAGCCACAGCACCGTGTCTTCCTTTGCAGATGACACCCGAGTCTGCATGACAGTGTCTTCCATTGCAGACACTGCAAGGCTCCAGGCAGACATCAACCAAATCTTTCAGTGGGCTGCAAAAAACAATATGAAGTTCAACGATGAGAAATTTAAATTACTCAGATATGGTAAACACGAGGAAATTAAATCTTCATCAGAGTACAAAACAAATTCTGGCCACAAAATAGAGCGAAACACCAACGTCAAAGACCTGGGAGTGATCATGTCGGAGGATCTCACCTTCAAAGACCATAACATTGTATCAAACGCATCTGCTAGAAAAATGACAGGATGGATAATGAGAACCTTCAAAACTAGGGAGGCCAAGCCCATGATGACACTCTTCAGGTCACTTGTTCTATCTAGGCTGGAATATTGCTGCACAATAACAGCACCTTTCAAGGCAGGTGAAATTGCTGACCTAGAAAATGTACAGAGAACCTTCACGGCACGCATAACGGAGATAAAACACCTCGATTACTGGGAGCGCTTGAGGTTCCTGAACCTGTATTCCCTGGAACACAGGCAGGAGAGATACATGATTATATACACCTGGAAAATCCTAGAGGGACTAGTACCGAACTTGCACACGAAAATCACTCACTACGAAAGCAAAAGACTTGGCAGACGATGCAACATCCCCCCAATGAAAAGCAGGGGTGTCACTAGCACGTTAAGAGACCATACAATAAGTGTCAGGGGCCCGAGACTGTTCAACTGCCTCCCAGCATACATAAAGGGGATTACCAACAGACCCCTGGCAGTCTTCAAGCTGGCACTGGACAAGCACCTAAAGTCAGTCCCTGACCAGCCGGGCTGTGGCTCGTACGTTGGTTTGCGTGCAGCCAGCAGTAACAACCTGGTTGATCAGGCTCTGATCCACCAGAAGGCCTGGTCACAGACCGGGCCGCGAGGGCGTTGACCCCCGGAACTCTCTCCAGGTAAACTCCAGGTGGTCTGTCTCATCAGCCTCGAAAGGTATATTGTGCACCTTCACCCAGGTATAGTGCCGAGACACATCAATGAAGCGAACACATACTGCCGACTTGACGTCCATACAACCATCCTGATGCTTGTCCACCAGCCGTTCATACACTCCTGCTGATCTTAACTTGAATACTCGGTATGCCCCATTGAGCGCTACACTATACAGATCTTGATCCGACACACCTTAAGTGTCACAGATAATTGCCGGCAAAAGCACATGCACTGACTGAGACGTAACAGCACCACGCACCAGCTCCATGCAAACAGTGTTTGCACGCCTTTTCGCAAACTATGCCATCTTGTGAAAATCTGAGCCTCAGCCAATGTCCAGCAGAAGGCAGGAGCCACATGCCCTCACACCGCCCAGGTCAAGCAGCGAATGTGTTACTGCTTACACCTATTGACCGTCTCAGTCATTAAAATTTCCTTCTGCCTTGAGTGTAAATTTTAAATATATTTCTGGAGGCTTCTGCAGATTTCATGAATAAAGTAAATTCTGTGTAAATACTTTAATAAGAATATTTCTGCGTTGATTCACGGGCGTCTTTTTGATTGGTAAATTAGGTTTATAGTATTTCAACTAAGGAAGAATACCAGTCGGGGACATTTTTAAATACTCTTCATGTATACAACGAGAGATATACACCTCTCGGTGCATATACACTTGTGTGCCATGTTGTGTAAATTATTATTTAAGCAACAGATGGCGCTGACAACAGAGAGGCCATTTATAAAGCTATTTATAATGATTTTGTTTTAATTATTCCTAAATGTTTCACTCTCTTCCGTTATTCTAGATATTTTTCGTATCTCTTTTAAATATTGTTGTGATTCAATAAGATTTGGGATGGGTTTGTTTTGGCATCTCGGGCAGTCTTGTCACTTGTCATTCTTGGTCAACAATGTTTACTTGCTGTATTGTCTGTGGCTGGTGGATCAGTCTGGTCCCTTCCTTCATTAACCACACACCACGTGAAGTATGTTGTTTAATATTGTTTAGTAGTTTTTTTTTACATTTTTATTGATCACAAGAAGGGGCAATACACAAATAACCCTCCCATAGATTTGAAAATGGTCGAAGTCGGACCGAAATAATCATAAGGTTCTCTTCCATAAGTTATTCGTGAATCATTACTTCTTCATGAACTGGCTTTATCATGGAGTCTTAAATGTAATGGGCTCTCTATCCCCTCGAGGGAGGTTCCATGACGCTGATGAGGGGCTCTTAATCTAGGGAAGTGGATCTGTGCTTCACTTCCTTGAACTGAGCTTGAATATTTTCCATCCCCCCCCCCCTCCCCATGATTACAATCTCCTGAAACATTACTTGCATAACTTGCAGGCAAAGGTCTCGCTCTACCTCTGCTCGCTTTAAACCTTCATAGAAACTAATGCTTGCAACCCTCCCCTTTCCCTAGCATGAAACTCCCCAAATACTAACACCAAAGTACCTACTAGTTGCCCTAGCAGTAGGTGCGTACCTAGATACGTGGAGACTACTTGGAAAGCTTCAACCCGAGCCATGGATAATGCCTTTTACAATAAGTGCCTACAGGCGCTACGCGATTCGCGCCCTACCCTCTTCATAGCTGAGAACTAAACCTTTTAAACGCTATAGGTTTGGAAATTAGTGATCTCCATAAAGACGAACCAGGTTGCAGGGACTTAGATGTTTACTACACATTGCCCTTTTTACTCTAATTCTAATTTGATTTAACTTTGCAAAAAGATTTTTTATTTCTACTCTACTAGTTGACAATTTAATTATTTCTGCTTTTTTCCTCGTAGCACGTAAAGCGTGGAGAAATTTTCTCCAGGAGGGGGTTATCAGCCCCCTTCAGCCCCCTTCAGCCCTGAGTGGCCAGCCCTCAGAAGGGGCGAGCGTCTTGTTTACTGCTAGAGTGAGTAATTGATCACAGATGCTATGACGTGTCAAGTGACCTCTGCTCCTTGCAGCGGTGTTGCAACGTGTATTTTTATAAGACAGTACATCTCTTACTTAGCAGGACAATTAAGGAAAATCCTGCTCCCACTTTATTACCATAGTAAAAATAGTGTACATTGTTGTTTCTGATTAAGACAGCCAGAAACAAACATTCTGCTTTGCTTCATCGAGGAGGTGACAAGGATGCAAGGTACTAGGTCAGCGTTTTTTTTTTTTTTTGTATTAGGGCAGTGACGGCATGGAGCGGTGTGACGACGCCAGACTAACTTTGACTCTACTACGAGACACTGACGCCAGGATAACCAGAAAAGGACACTGATCTGTGCGTTAGTGTAAATAAAGTGTGAACAAAGTGTCTAACACAAACACTTGAAGTGTGATCAGCTTCTCTTGATACATTGTGAACAATAAAACCAAATCTTGTAGAACAGTGTACCAGTGTGCGTTTCCTAGACAATGGAAGACGTGGACATCCAAGGACACTTCAGCTTCTATAAAGTCGCCGATATATGTCGAAGGTGTTGAGAACACCATAGCTCACCTTACAAAGAGCAAGGTATGTTACGAATTTCTTGTAGATCGGGGGATTGCGCAATTCTTGAGTCACAAGTTTGTAATCAACCTATAATCGGCAGTAAGGTGTGGACTTTTGAGTCCAAACAAGTAAGTGTTCATTATATATTTATAATGAACACGGCAGGTAAGGCCAAATATTCTCAACATAAAGCTTCCTCAATTTTCACTACTCAATTAGTTTCCTTCATCTCCACTACTTTGGTACCTGGTTAAACACTATTTCTCCAAACTTCTAGGAGAGTTCATCATGTCTGTGGATCTCTACTATACTCCCGACTCCACTCCCTGTCGATCAGTGATGCTGACAGCCAAAGCTATTAATCTAGAACTAAACCTAAAACCTATTAACTTGACGGCCAAAGATCACCTGAAACCAGACTTCCTGGCCATTAACCCTCAGCACTGCGTTCCTACTATAGTCGACAGTGACTTTATCCTCTGGGAAAGGTATTACATACAAATTTTCTTTATCGTCCAATCTTAAGCCTGTATTGAATTAAACTGAGTACGTGACTGTTCATAAGACTGAAGTTACTTGAATCTCTTAAGCTCTTAATTATAAAATTCTTAATTTCCCCAGCCGGGCTATCTGCAAATACTTGGTTTCTTCCTATGGGAAAGAAACATCCTTCTACCCAAGTGACCACCAGACTCGCGCCATGGTGGATCGCCTCTTGTACTTTGACATAGAAACCCTCTACAAGCGCTTCCGAGAGTACTTGGTACGTTTATTTAAAATCTGCTTTTTTTTTTTTTTTTTTTTTGTAAGCACAGAGCTTTCTTGCTTTCTAAGCACCAATCTTTTAAACTTAACCCACAATTGGCATGGTCGTACAGCCATGCTGCATGAAGAGCTCGGCCTGGACGCTGTAGAGCTCCGTACCGCTAAATCTTAAGCTTGAAGGCTTGCTTGAATTATCATCTTCGGGGCCCATCCCCCTCATTGCTCTTAACTGTGAGCACTAGTGCTAACTTCGTTTAACGGTGAACGTCCAAGGTCGTTTACTTAAACTACCTGAACCAAGCTTTGTGGGAGGGTGGGAGAATTGGCTAGTTAAGGAAAATGCCATTTTATAACTCATTGCCTGGGCATTATATTGCTTTTGGAGTTTCAAATATTAAATATAAACTAGAGCAAACTGAACTACACTAATTACTTCTAGCAAGAAAGTAGACCCTTCCCACTATAGGTTTACTAGCTACAGACTGTTTAAATAACTACTCTTAATTTCAGTTCCCAGTATTGTACGAGGATGGAGGAAAATTAAACCCAGATAAACTAGCACCTCTGGAAGAAGCACTGGGTTGGTTGAATGACATGCTGGCTGATCACGAGTGGGCAGTGGGAGACACAATCACCGTAGCTGACTGTGTAATCGTAGCTACCGTCTCTACAATAGAGGCAGCTGGGATACCTATTGTGAAACACTGCAATGTTACTGCCTGGCTGGAGAGGTGCAAATCAACGTTGCCCGGCTACGCTGAAGCAAACCAACCCGGAGTTGAAGAGTTTGCCAAAGTAGTGAAGGAGAAACTAGGCATAATGGAAGATGCTGATAGCAAGAGTACTTAACATTCCTGCCCTAAAGAGCTTAATGTAATTTTTCTGAATAAATTTAATTTGTGCAAGATTACTTTAGTTATCTGGAAACTAACAGACCTCTCGTATTTGATTAACTTCTGAACTTAATACTACATGACCCCTTTTAGTTTTATCGCCTTAATCACGCTTAAACTTCATGAAGCTGTCTTTTAACCCTTCAAGGTTATAGCTAAGTATAGTCTTTCATTGTTGTATGAGCGGTAACTTCTCTAATCTTTAATTTCGAGTATCTTCGAAACTACCCTTTCTACAACTTAGTGCTGACAACTTTTTTACTGTGCAGTCTAGAGAACACTACTCCTAAACCACTAACTACCTAAACATTCGCTCATTACCCTATATTTAGCTTTACCTCAAGATTGTAGTAGTTTCCCCTCTACATATTGCTTTAAAATGCCACTATTAAGATTACTTATTACACTTCCCTGAAAAACTAAAAGAAAGTAATTTAATTCCTTGTTCTTGCAAACTATTCACGAATATATGCAATGCTGGCCAAGCTGATATTTTCCTGACCAGTCACTATTGAAACATTTTTCTTGGTTCTTGTAGTGGTTCATTCTCTCCTTCCTCTTACCATTGTTCAACATAATTTCAATCATGATACTGACATTAGCAACTAACTCTTTCCCAATTCTCAGGACACTTGTACTACCTGCCAGCAGATGGAGACTTCCCTTCTAATGTAGCTCTCCTAACTTGACTGCTGTGAGGTTGTCCTCTATTGCGCGACAGTTCGTCTGAATTGATCCCTATACCACATGCCACAAATTTAGTTTTGGCCATCCAGCAAAATATTGCAGGTCCATGGCAGAATGCCCAGTCTGGTTCAGCAGACCATGCAGCATACCTCCTCTTGCCTTAATAGTAATGAGGCTCGCCCAGCGTAGTTTGTGCCAAATTTACCTGAAAGGAATTAGTCTGAGGTTTAACTTGTGCCATGGAAGTCTCTTTGCCTCGAACAGGAGCTTCCACGACTTGTTTTCTAGTGACTAAGTGACCTCTAACATTGGTAGTACCTATGCCCACAATCGTGGTCACAACTTCGTTACCTAGTTGCCAACTTTGTCCTGGACTGGTCCCTACCTAGTAGATTCCTACTGCCTAGGAGTAGTGGCAGAGGGGCTTTTGGTCTCTATCAAATCCTTTTTCTCCTTAGTCTAAATGTGCCCCCCATCCTCCCTTCTGTATCCCATCCCCCCCAACTTCTATCACCTTTCCTCCCCTCCCCCCCCCCACCCTCTTGTTTCACATCCTGTTTGTTGCCTCTAGGGTCCTCCCCTCTGGCATTAGTTTCCAGGTAGGGGGTGGCATGTTAAGGTTCATTCCACTCGATGAGGTCCCTCAGTGTTTGCTATGGAATCTGAATTATCTGAAGGTGCCCTGCTTCCTTCCTGGATTTCTAGGCAGTGGTCAGGGTGCCCTTTGGGTAATATATGTATCTCTGGAAGCTGCCTGTCAGTTTTGGGAGGTGGCGGCCGAAGGGGGTATGCTTTGTGGTGGGGTTTCAGACTGCATCTTGAGTCTGCCGAGGTAGCTCAGTAGACGTGAAATTTAAGTGCTGGTGTGAAGGGTAGGATATGGCATGGGTTCCATGCCTCATCTTCAGATAGGCTCGAGGCCCTCTAGGGCTCCTAGCAACTCTCCCATCCTTTTTTAAGAAATCGCAGCAGAAGCACCTTTTATGGAGTCTTCGCTCAGTGAAGCCCTTCTTCCAGACCCACTTCTGATCAGACTCCCTGTTCTGATCTGGCTTCAATATCGGTCCATTCTACAGACTTCTTTTGCCCTGTACCTTCTGCCGGTAATGCTTCATCACCTGCTTAGTGCTACCCGTTTCTATTCGTGCTGCTTCTAGCATACCTTTCACTGCATTCTGCTTCCCTGAATTAGTTTGGGAGTTTACCCACCTCCCTCGGGTTACATCGCCTGTGGTACTACTAAACTTCCAAGGCAACCTACTGATAGTTAGTCAATTGCTCAAACTACCTACCGGCAGGCTAATGTGTGCCATGTAGAAATTTTCTACAGATCACTTCTCAAACCAATATCTTTCTGATAATGGAATCTAACTTTTACAGCACGTCGGCCAAAACATCCTTCAATGCTCTTCTAAGCAGTGCACTTGTCATAACAGTACAGAAAGCGGAGAAAGCTCGTGCTCTCCTGCATCACTTCCATAGATAACATAGCAGTCACTGTTTGTGAGCATGCTTCTCAATTCTTGCAGTGGTAGTGGCCTTACTGCATACCATTGTAGTGGTTTTTTTTTTTTTTTTTTAGCAAGGATATTTTGGAACAGAACCTCCCTATTCTTGTACATAAACATCCTGCCTGCTCTTGGGCAGAGGCACTTTTCCAGTAACAATACTAGTTTAACCTTACTGCCATGAACTTTCGTCCTGTCCATTGCAGGCCATTGCTTAGAGGTCCATATAGTAGTTCCCCATTCCCAAACAGTGTCGTAATTGCTGGAGATTTCGGCATCCCGCTCAACTGCAGATCTGAGAGTCTGGTCTGCAGTGGATCATTCCCAAGTCTTGCAGTCTTCCCCTCTTCTCAATTGTAAGGAACCTCTTCCTTTTACATGCCATTGCCAGGTCTACTGTATTGAACAAGAGAGCAGTCGCCTTGAGTGTGAGGGCCTTACACTATGGCTCTCTTGGCTCTGCCTTCAAGGAAAGGTTCCTAGTCTCGTATGCTTGGGTAGCCTGAAGACCTCCAACCTCGATGGTCCTCCCAGTCCCTCTACGTCCATGTCTTCTGGGGTTGCCCCAATTTCTAATTCTTCTGCAGTTTTTATCCCGACACTCCTACCTCTGCACCACTTCCTACTTTAACTTCATCTCGCTTGCTTCTCGGTCAACGAAACCTCAGACCTACACTGCCTCTACATCCATCACCTGTACAGAATCTTCTACCTCAGAGCCTAGTTCTCCCCCCTTTCCAGCTCGCATGAAGGGGGAAGTTCATCCCCCCCTCTTTGTGTAGTCTCCCGTTCCACTCCAGTCTACCTCCGTAGTTGCTCAGACCTTTACTTGCAATGCTTCTCCAGTTGCTGGCATCGTCAGCTTCCTTAAGACACTAGATGCTATCTCCAGCTACACTGCAGAGACGACACCCCCAATGGACACTAACCTGCCACCTCCTACCCCTTCAATTTCACGGCCCATGCAACAATCTCTTCCTCTGCAGTATTCTAATTCTTCCTTGCTTACTGTTGCCCCCACACACTGACTTTACCAATCCTAAAATCTCATAGGTTCTATTGTTTCTTAACATTTTTTATTTCCATAAGTCTTTTTTTACAATGGAATATTCATGGCCTTAGGGGCAATCGAGGAGAACTGTTGTTCTCCCAGATGTCCCCAGTATGTTGGGTTGCAAAAGCTCAAAATTCGTTCTGCTGTAATTTGCCCAGTTTCGGGCTACTTGATGCATCCTTTACCTGAAGAATCACTTGATGAAAGTAAGCTTCTTGTGACGTTGATATACCATATCAAGTTTTTGTTCGTTCCCTGCTGCATTATACTGCAGCTTGTATTTACACCGCGGTTTTTTCTCTACCGCTGCCCATCTTGGGTGATTTAATGCTCATCTGTGGGGAGGGTCCCACTACGACTCGTGGTGATCAGTTGGCGACACTTCTCACTTCTATTCCTCTTCATGGTTTCAATACGGGTGTTCCTACCAATTTTTAATCTCTTGCACTGATCTGTTCCTCGCCCACTGCACTTGATTTAGAGTGGTCTGTTCTTCCAGATTTACAAGTGATCACTTTCCTATCCTTCTACATATACCCAACCGTTTCATACCCCTCATTGCCAATTTGCTTGAGCAGATTGGGACTTGTACTCCCATCTTACCACCTGTAGCAAGGACCCCCTTTTGTCCTCCATTGATAAACTGGCACACAAATTTTTGACCTTAGAATGCATTGCTGTAATTAGGACTATCCCCCAAACCTCGAGTAGGCATTCTCAGACATGTTTAACTTGGTGGTCTCCTACATGCGCCCGTGCAGTGTTTAAAACGTGCCGAGTGGGGACGGTTATCGATATCATACCGCGGAGCATCTGTTGGATTTTAAGCAGGCAAGGGCAATTGCTCGCAGCATCTGTGATGCTAAACGTACTTGTTGGTGAGACTGTCTACCATTACCTCCTCCTTCCCCTATGTGCACGATTTGGAAAAGTGCGGAAATTGTCATAAGTACACTCCAGACCTAGCTCTGATTTTGCGGGTTGCTGGAGTTGTCCCAGAACCTCTAGAAGTTGCCACAGAAATCGGGAACTATCTTGTCTGTATTTCCTGAGGGCATCACCTGTCCCTCATTTCTTGCATCTAAACCTACCAAAGAGCAATTGCCCTTGGATTTCTCCTCCGATGGATTGGAGCCATATAACTTATCTTTTACTCTAGAGTTGAAGTTCACACTTTCCATTAGCCAGCCGTCGGCAACGGGACATATCCACATCGGTATGCTACATCTCCATTCTATGACCTTTCCCATTCTTTTGTCTTTTTTATCTAATTTGGGAACGAGGGGTTCTTCCTCAACACTGGAAATCGGCTATTGTGCTACCGTTTTGCAAACCTGGCACTTCGGGGGCTTGACAACTATCATCCCATTGCCCCAACCAGCATGGTCTGCAAGGTGATGGAACGATTGGTGAATAGACGTCTAATGTGGTCCCTAGAGAGAATAGCCTTTCCCCTCGCCAATATGGCTTTTGCAAATGCTGCTCGATTTTAGACCTCTTGCTCCACTTACATACGTTTATTCGAAATGCCTTTGCTAACAACCACTGTCCTAACAGTCTTTTTTTATCTAGAAAAGGCATACAACACTTGGACATACAGCATTCTATCCCAAGCCCACTCCTTAGGCCTCCACGGTAATCTACCTAACTTCATTGCTACTTTCTTGTCCGATAGACATTTTTGGGTCTATTGGCACCTCACTTTCCTCAGACTTTGTACAAGCCTAGGGAGTCCCACAAAGTTGTCCTCAGCACTACTTTCTTGTAGCTATAAATGACCTACCTTCAGTTCTTCCTTTGCATATTTGGTCATCACTTTGTCATGACTTTGCTATAGCTTACTTGGGTGCTGTCTGTCGACTAGTAGCAGCCTCCCTTCAGGTTATGATAGTCTCCCATTGGACCATGCTTTTATCCTCGTATCACCCCTTAATTCTCTCATTCCCCATGAGATATCCAGATAATCTACTATGATGTACATTATAGCCCTTCCCACATCCTTAGGCACTCCACTTACATCTAACAGCAAAGCCCTTAAAAGTGGCAAGCATCCACCCCAACAATCTGATAACCCCACCCATCCATGATCTCACCCCCCTCCAAAGAGGGACAAAAAAAGACCACATGAAATGCCATTTCAACATCACAAAACTGGCAAAAAGCCTCTTCCATGAACCCCATGCATCTTACCACCTTGGAGGCCAGAATCCCCATGATGAATCGATACACTAATTCTCTTACTCTAGCTTGTATCCTAAGTTTGCTAAAATCCTTCCAAATGACCCCCCAATCATATGTTGGATACACGGCTACCCCTTGCAAAATTCCCTATCCTCCCACTACCCTCACCAGTGCAACCACCTGTTGCACTGTCAATAAAAACCTCAACATAACTTCACAAACCCTCAAGTCCTTGCCACTCCACCATTTATGTGCCTCCTCCATAACCCTTCCTACTTTAGCTCCCCTCACACCCCCTTCCCTAATATACCTCCGCTTGATATATAGCCATTACTGTCCTAAAGGCAACAATCCTAAACCCCCTCTTTGAACATCTGTCCTAACTACCTCCTTACTTAACCATGCCCTCCTCATTTCTACAATGATCTGTACCTCTAAGGGAAAAACCTCTGCCACCCCCCATACCTTGCTATAAACAAGAGTTTACCACCACTACCCTCTGATGCAAAGCTAGGTCCCTCGCATTTAAGCCTCCAAGTCTACCTAAAACCTTACCTGTGACAGACTCCAAATTTACCCTCCTGCAGGTCTGCACCTCCTCCATATACCATATTCCACATACCCTGATTCTATCAACCACTGTCCATCCTGATCCCACCCCCAAGCCCCCCCCTATCTATCGATTGAGTACAAGAAACTACCCATTTATCGACTTCAACTACCCAATAACGTGGTCAGAAATTTGCAATTTTGCCAATTTCACGAAAAAAAAAATATGCCAATTTCAAAATATGGTTCAGAATGTACAATGCAGACATTCCTGGCTCTAAAATAATATTTTCTTTGTTCATCAGTCACATCTTCAGGCCCCTCTGATATTACTCTTGCTTTCTATTTTGAATTTTTATTCAAACATAAAATAGAAGATTTACTGCTATACAGACTACTGCAATATTGTAATAATTGTATAAATAATGTCAACCCATTCATGACTGCATATTAGAATGGCTGCTTGGACATTTATTGGAAAATGACATAATTTGTTTACTTTAGAACATCGGCAAAAATCAAATGTTTCCCCTACTTTGAGCTCTATTTCAAGGTTCTTTTCATAGAAAACCAATCCAAATCACCTCTATTTCTATAATATGTTTTCCATACTATCAAATGAGACCAAGAAAACGAGAATATAATCATAAATACTATACGAAAATAAACCACAAAGTCGGCATTTTAATTAAAAAAACGGTCAGCTTTTTTTTCTCATTGTGCACTGCGTGCTGCAGGATTTTTTTATATGGTGCACACTGACCACACAGACCCATTCTGTCACATGTGGACCTACCAGCTTTCTCCTGCTTGATTTGAAGCCGCTAGAATTTGAATACATGTATATATATATACAATGGACCCTCGAGTTTCGGCAGCCTCGACTTTCGTGAAATTCGACCTTCGGCGAGTTTTTATGGAAAAATTTGGCCTCCAGTTTCGTGAAAAGACTCGTGTTTCAGCGACCATCCGGTACCCATCTGCCCGTCACCGCACACACCAAGCCAGTCTCCCACGCTATTCATGCTCAGTGTGCCATTGTTTACCAACACGTGACCATCACCCTGCGGGTTCATACAATACATTTCATAATAATCCATTGTGTTTTGTGCTTGCAACTGCTAAATAAGTGATCATGGACCCAAGGAAAGCTAGTGCAAGCCCTTTGGTAAATAAAGCGAGTGACAGGGATGTGGAAGAGTTGATGGAGGACCACAGAGAAGAGCTAACCATTGATGAACTGCAAGAACTTCAACTGGAACAGCATCAGACCACAGCCGAGGAACTTGCTTTAGACGAGGAGGAACAGGGAGTGGATGAGGTGCCTTCTTCTGTGATTAAATTTAAATACATTACCACCCTTTATATACAAAAAAGCGTCACAAGTACTATCACCAATCATTGCAACACTCTTTAACAAATCCATTGAATCCTCCACCTTCCCTACAGTTCTCAAAATAGCAAGGGTCACCCCGATCCATAAAGGAGGAGACCAAACAGAGTTGAATAACTATAAGCCAATATCCAATTTACACCCTCTCTCAAAAATCTTCGAAAAATTAATTCATAAACGAATCTACTCCTACCTCCTCTCCCAAAACATTCTCAACCCCTGCCAATTTGGATTCAGGCCTAATAAAAATACTAATGATGCTATTATACACATGCTAGAACATATATACACTGCAATAGAGAAAAAAGAAGTCCCACTGGGGATCTTCATTGACTTACGTTAAGCTTTTGATACAGTTGACCATGACTTGCTCCACGTAAAATTGTCACGCTATGGTATTAGAGGGCACTCCCTCAACTACCTCAAGTCTTACCTCAGCAACAGAAGCCAATATGTGTACGCAAATGGGGCAAGCTCTTCCGCACAACCAATTACAGTTGGTGTCCCACAGGGAAGTGTCCTTGGCCCTCTTCTCTCTCTCCTATACATAAATGACCTACCAAATGCTTCGCAATTACTCAAACCCACACTTTTTGCAGATGACACTACATACGTCTTCTCTCACCCGAGCCCAGTCACGCTAGCAAATACTGTAAACACCGAATTACAGAAAATATCTACCTGGATGAGGACTAACAAACTTACACTAAACATTGACAAAACCTACTTCATTCAGTTTGGTAACAGAGCTACAGATGTACCTCTTAACATAACAATAAATGGATCACCTATCACAAAGCTAACAGAGGGAAAATTCCTAGGAATCCACCTCGATAATAGACTCAAATTTCATACACATATACAACAAATTTCTAAGAAAATCTCCAAGACTGTAGGCATACTACCGAAGATACGGTACTATGTTCCACAGTCAGCCCTCCTGGCCCTTTATCACTCTCTTATTTACCCCTATCTCACCTATGGAATTTGTGCATGGGGCTCAACAACAATTAACCATCTCGGACCACTAATTACCCAACAAAAGGCTGCAGTTAGAATGATGATAAATTCTCACTACAGGCAACACACTGTGGAAATTTATTTGGTCCCTAAAATTCCACAGGGCAGATCCAGCATGGCCGTACGGGACGGCTGAGCTGGATGGCCCTTATACCCCACCCAAACAGGGAAGCATTCTCTTGTCGGCAATGGATTCTTGGTAGGCATGTATTTAATTTATAGATTTACTCTTCAGGGAAGGAGTAGGTAGTTTTACTGGTAGTACACTAATATTAGGTTTACTAAGGCATCTGTAGATAATGATAAAGTAGACCTAAGACCTTAACATAGGTAGTAATCGGCCGATAATGTAGGCAAACACTAGGATAAGTTAGCTAGGGAGAACTGGCAGCCCTAGTTTGAACGAAGAGATGAGGGTCTGGAAGGGAGACCAGCTCGTTCTTCTTACGAGAGACGACACCAAGACAAGACGTGCCATGAACAACAGACGGCGCCCCACGTGTCTTCACATCTGAGACCCGGGGGAAATCTGGTAGAGGCACCTCGATGTACCGTAGATGACCACCTCCATCAGGCCATACAGTAAGACAAGACCTTCACTTTTTTCTCGTAGATTCTGGCCAGTGTCTTGGGAGATCGTGGGTGAGTTTTAACTGTGGGTCCGGTGTGCAACAGAGAGAGCATGCCCAGTAAGTACCAGTGTCTCAGAGCCGTCTGAAGCTAGGGTCTGAGTCTGCATAGTTATACTAGGGGATACATACCCTCTTGGATATAGGAATTTCTGATGTGCAGGCAGGACACTAATTACGATTGAATATTGCAGGAATTAATGCTCCCGGTTGCACGTGGCTCCTGAGGGGGAGTCCAAAGGGGCTAAGGCTAGCTTAGGGAAGTGAAGATCAGGATATATGCTGCAACACCAAGTAAGTTAGTCCTTTATACGTGCATGCAGGCGAGGTTTCTTGCAATACCAATCATTTGTGAAAATCTGTCCTATAAGCCACTTGTGAGGCTGAGGTACCCACCTCAGAGCTCAGTGTCAACAGAGTTTGCCAGGGTAGGCGACTCACTTGGAGGCAGTCCACACAAATTTTCACACACTCCACCAATATTCAAAACACTCGACCTACTCACCATACAGAACATCCATACTTATTATTGCACCTATTACATACATAGAACACTTAACTCTGATATTAACCCTCCCCTCAAACATCTCCTTGCCAACCTCAACAGAACACATGACCATAACACAAGGCACAGATCACTCTTTGATGTTCCTCGTGTCCATCTCATGCTATGCAAAAACTCAATGCACATAAAAGGCCCTAAAATCTGGAATTCATTACCTGTAAATATAAAAGAAACACTACCTGTTTATAAATTCAAGTCTCTTCTCAAAGATCACTTACTCACTCAAAACCAAATAAATACTGAATAACTGAACCTTATAAATTGTATATCCTATATGTTACTCACAATTATATCTCACACATGTTAAACCTAGGACCCAATCTAACTTTATTATTTTTTTAAATACACTACCTAACAGAATACTCCATTCGACTGAATGTACAGCAATGCAAGCAACCATATGACCTGTCTTTGTAATACTCATTTGTGCTTTATAGTTATCTGTTTACAATAATGTTTTATCACTGATTTCATCATTGCTTAGTTAATCTTAAGTTAATTTTAAGCCAGCCCGTAATGCTATGCATATAAGTGGCTTTGGCATGCTGCTCTTACCTGTATTTTTTGTACCTCTGTTTGTATGCTTAAATTACTAAATAAATAAATAAATAAATAAATTAAGGATGTGTGTGGAATGTGGAATGAGTTGCAAAGTTTTGTTGAAAAGTATCACCCTGACCAAGCTGAAACAAGCCATATCTGCAACATGTACAATAACAGTGTTGTGTCCCACTTCAGGGAAATCTTAAAGAAACGCCAGAAAAAGACCTCTCTGGACAGACATTTTGTGCGACAGGGGTCCAGTGACTCTCAAGTTGTTCCCAGTGGCATTAAAAGAAGGGAAGTAACCCCAGATAAGGACTTGCTACCTAAAGTCCTAATGGAAGGAGATTCTCCTTCCAAACAATAGTGTACACCTTCCTCCTATCCCCTCCTCCCGTCTTCCATCCACGCAGAAGTCTTCAGTAAAGGTAAGTGTAATGTTGTTATTTTTTTAAATGCATGTGCTTGATTTCTGATTGTTTTCATTATGTAAATCTTTATTTAATTTGAAAAAAAAAATATTTTATTTTAATATTTTTGGGTGTCTGGAATGGATTAATTTTATTTCTATTATTTCTTATGGGGAAAATGGTTTCGAGATTCATGAATTTCGACTTTTGGCAGGCTCTCTGGAACGGATTAATCACGAAACTCGGGGGTCCACTGTATGTCAAAAATGGTGGCTCGTAAGATATATATATATACGACCGAAACAGTCAAAGGGTTAAAGTGCAGGCATTGTACTTCTTATTTCCAGGACTCAAGTCTGGCTAACCAGTTTCCCTAAATCCCTTCATTAAATATTACCTTGCTCACACTCCAACAGCTCATCAGGTTTACTAACATTTCTGATAAAAAAAAAGATGAAGCAGTCTGCTCTTGTTGTAATATTGTCAGAATCATATGAAAATTTACTTGTAAATGTGGAGGGGTGCGACCATACTGAGATATGATAAAAGAAATACTGTCATGTCTGTAAATTGTTTCAGTTGTACATTTTTATATATATCCATCTTGTTATTATACTTTCTCATATCTTCATTAGATTAATTTGCTCAGATTATTTTAAATAGGATGTCTACTAATGTTTCACTGGTATTATTAAAGAAAGATCTTTAAATATTATTTTTATTTGGTTTTATTGTACAAGGTAGTGTGTCTAGTTTAAACAGACATGTTTATTAGGTAACATGTTTATTAATTAACAAAAAAAAGGCACAATACCGTGGCTGGAACGATGCACAAATAACCTGCAGGCTATTTGTGTGTATTAGGTAGTCATAGCATAGTGAATAACGCACTGGCCTGCTAGTTTTAGATTTGGCTTGCCATGGGTTCAAACCCCACTTCATTCAGTGAGATGTACCATTTAACATTTTTCTTTTTTCAACACATTGGCCGTCTCCCACCGAGGCAGGTGACCCCCCCCCCCCCCCCAAAAAAAAAAAAAAAACGCTTTCACCATTAGTCACACACAATCACTGTCCGTGCAGAGGTACCTAGATATGACAGTTTAGATGCCACTCCAAACAGCCAGTATCCCAAAGCCCTTCTTTAAAGTGCAGGCACTGTACTTTCCACCTACAGGCCTCAAATCCAGCCAATATTTTATTGCCTTGAAATTAGTTCCAAATCACTTGCTGATTTACAAATAACATTATTTACTACATTAAGAAAATTAAATTACTTGTCCAGTACTATGACTCGGGTTTTTACCATGGCTAGTTTTTCCAGGTAATCCCTCACAAAAACTACAAGAATCGGCAGGAATTTGATGCAGCTCTGACAATGGCATTGAGGGAGGTAGACACAGAACTCATCTGTCTGGCAGGATTTATGAGAATTCTGACTGGCAATTTTGTAAGGACATGGCGGGGACAGCTTCTCAACATCCACCCATCTCTCCTGCCATCATTTAAGGGGATGCATGCACAGAGACAAGCACTAGAAGCTAGAGTGACACTGACTGGCTGCACTGTGCACTTCGTTGCTGTGAGCATCTCTTGGGGAAAAGCATTATTTCTTGAATTGTCTAGATGACTAATTTTTTATTACACTGACTATTTTCCACCATGGTAGGGCAACTAAAAAATTAATGCTGTCATGATATACTGGTAGTTTTTAAAATTACAAACTAGCAGTGCTGTTTCACCTAACTAGAAGTTAAATTAGGGACAAGATTTTTAAGTAAATTATCAAATGTTGCTGCAGTCTTTGATGAGAGGAATATTATACAGCTTTTGTTCAGTGTTGGTTCTTAGAGGGATCATTGTATTGTGACTCCTGGTTCTTAGAAAATATAGCATTATTGCTAAAAAAAAGAAGGGCTTCTAAATATTTGAAATAATTTTGTTTACATTGTAGCAGCTTATTTATTTTTTTTTTTTCATGTTTTAGTAAACTATGCAACTGATTCAGTATTCCATAACTTAGTAAGTAAGTTCATTCAGGTATACACAAATACAGTTACATAGAATTATCATACATAGCAGCATATGTGTAGAGAACCTGGGATAACCCAAAAAAGTTAGACAGAGTGACTTATTTCCATTGTTCAGAGTTATCTTTTAATTATGAAGATTGAGACACTTATGCAGCATATGGGAATCTTTATTCAGGAAACGTTTCGCCACACAGTGGCTTCATAAGTCCAATACAAAGAGGAAGGCGTAAGGAGAGGAGGAGTATGAGGTAATCAGTCCCTCAGCCTGGAGTCGATGATTCAGTCCATCAATTTTGTAGAATGTACAGCATAGGGCCGTAGACGTGGCTTATATACTGTAGTGAGGTGAGGTGAAGCAGGTGGAGGCGGGGTCATAGTGGTACCATCCACTAGTCGAAGTAGGTCTTCGTCCAAATGTTGAACAAGTGTTGAAGAATTCTTTGTAATAAGATCCCATGTCTACGGCCCTATGCTGTACATTCTACAAGATTGATGGACTGAACACATTGATTCCAGGCTGAGGGACTGATTACCTCATACTCCTCCTCTCCTTACGCCTTCCTCTTTGTATTGGACTGATGAAGCCACTGTGTGGCGAAACGTTTCCTGAATAAAGATTCCCATATGCTGCATAAGTGTCTCAATCTTCAACTTGTCGGTTTTTCAAACCATTCATCACATCTTTTTATTATATTCACATACAGTAATTCTCAAAAGAATAATATTTGTTAACCCTGTAACTTTCTAGAGACTAATTTCTACATCCTTGATAATTATTATCATCAAAACCAAGCTCTAAACCCACTAGGGTCATACAGCATATCCTTGATAAACTTGAACTTTACACAATATTTGAGATAAACACACCTATACTTTCCATGGTAATAATTTTCATTCTTATTTACTACTACTACTACCACTACTGTCCATTCAGGAAGAGGTTGATGGAGGGGCTATTGTGACCCAGGAGGCAGTGCCCATCTTGCCTGGAGACATATTAGGTTAGTTATGCTGATTAGTTATGCTGATGCCTATGCTGGAGTGACTTGTAATACAATAATAATCATTTATATTTACTTTATAATAATCATTTTCTATTTCCTGAATGGTTCAGCAAGTAATAGGTGGGGGCATAGCTGTAAGTCCATGCTTAGGTAATTTTTTTTTTCTTTTTATCAAACAAACCCTATATCACCAAAGCAGGGTGACCTAAAAAGAAATACAAAAGTTTCTCTTTTTAAATTTAGTAATGCGTACAAGGAGAAGGAGTTACTACCCCCTTGTTCCTGGCATTTTAAGTGCCTGTTATGACACGCATGGCTTACAGAGGAAGAATTCTGTTCCACTCACCCATGGAGCTTAGGTAGAGGTATTCTCAGGAAAAAACACTGACAGTATTTATTGTTTTTTGTGTTGCTGAGCAATGGAGATAGGGGCCAGGTTGTTCTCAGAAATGATGACTCCTGTACTCGGTTATAGTAGCGCTGGCAGTTATTATTATTATTATAATCAAGGGGGAAGTGCTAAACCCGGAGGATTATACAGCGCCTGGGGGGGGGGGGATGTGGAAGGCATTCAGGCTTGATTCGGGGAACTGGAGCACAGATCCAATTCCCTAAATCAAGAGCCCCTCACCAACATCAAGGAACCTTCCTTGAGGGGAGCGCTGGCAGTGTTTCCTCAAGAAATGGGAGCAGATCATTTCAACACTTGTGTCCAATTGACAGATGGATGATTTATATAAATTCTCATTTAAGTTGTTTTGAACAGGTGATTTCAAATTGCTCAACATATTGTAGTGGCTTCCATGCTTTAAAATTTCTTTAATAGGCTCCATAGTTTACACAGCTTGAATCTTAAAGAATATAAGGGTACAATACTGTGACTAGAACAATATATAAATAACCTACACAGAAGAATGAAACTTACGACGATGTTTCAATCTGACTTGTATCAAGTTGGACCAAAATGTCTTCAAATGTTTCATTCTCTTGTGTACAGGTTATTTATATATTGAAACTTAGGAAGCAATCATGCACTCAAGTTTTATTAATCACTAAATATATGTTTTTTGTATAGGGCTGTTATAATCTGATGAGATTAATACATATTGTGGTCCTCAGTGAAGAGCATTTGATCCAACATTTATTTTTGATTCACCCATAACATCATATTTGTGATTTGCAATAAATCAAATATAAGTTTTGCCTGTGTATATTTTCATATTGTTAGTTTGATCAAAATTTCCATGCAATTGTTATTTTCTTTATTCATCTGTTTCTTCTTCTTTCAAGGTACCAGCCATATCCGACTGAGGCGGGGTGGCCCAAAAGGAAAAATGAAAGTTTCTCCTTCTAAATTTAGTAATATATACAGGAGAAGGGGTTACTAGCCCCTTGCTCCCGGCATTTTAGTCGCCTCTTACGACACACATGGCTTACGGAGGAAGAATTCTGTTCCACTTCCCCATGGAGAATTCATCTATTTATATCAGTATTAACAGCCTAAAAATTTTCATTGTTTAGAAGATGTTTTATAAACATGAATTTTGTAGTGCACTGCAAGTAGAGTTGAAACAAATTAGTTTTTGTCTTTGTTAAAACGCGAGTTTGTGCATAGACGTTGTACGTACTCTGTAATCAATGATTTCAAGAATTAAATGAAAACAGAAGGTCATCTGAGTAGCAATAATGTGATTAAAAAGACAAATATAATGGGAAATACTGTAATATGTATCAAGGTACTGTACATTAACTTTATTTAGACTAAGAACTACAGTGTGACAAATGTTAGAATGCTTCCCATATTGCAGCAGAATATCACACATTCACTTATATGCTAAAAAAAAATTGTGGCTAAGAGTAGCATTGAAGGAAAGCTTGTTAGTGTTGAGGATGCATTTATTACAAGTTGTATCCCTACAAGGGAGGTTCCTTGATGCTGGTGAGGGGCTCTTGATCTAGGGAATTGGATCTGAGCTCCAGTTCCCTGAATTGAGCCTGAATACCTTCCATCCCCCCACATGCGCTGTATAATCCTATGGGTTTAGTGCTCCCCCATGATTATAATAATAATACAGGTTGTATCCCAGTAAATCACACAATAGGTGGGATTTGATCCCATGGCAAGTGAGTCCTAAAACTCACTTTTAGGATTGTCTTGCCATGGGTTCAAACTCCATCCATTTCATGATTTCTTTGCAATCATGTCCTCTTCAAGGGGGGCTCCTTGGCGTGGTGAAGAGGCTCTTGGTCTGAGGAATTAGACCTATCGGTCTTCTTCCTCAGACCGAACCTAATTACCCCCCAATCTCCCCTCCCCTATCCCATCCTCCCCATCCTCCCCTTTTTCCTTTCCTCCTCCTCCTCCCCACTCCTCCCTTTTGCCCTTCCTCTTTTTGTCCTTTGGGATTTCTCCCACAGGCGCGCTAGTTCCTGGGTAGGAGAAAGGACACCGGGGTCCATCCCATTCCGTTGAGGTTTCTTGGCGGTGGCGTAGTTTGCCGTGGAATCTGGATTGCCTAGGGATGTCCCGATCCCTCTCCGGTATCCCGGAGTAGCTTTGGGTGTCTTTTGGGCGACGGGTGTAGCTCTGGAAGCCACCTTTCAGATTCCGGGGGTGGTGGCTGAAGGAGGTATGCTTTGTGGCGGATATCCGGCCGCCCTCTCTTTTGTCCACCGAGGTAGCTCGGCAGATGTGAGGTTGCTATCCCAGATTGCTGGTTTACTGGCATGAAGGGTAGGGTATGGCACGGGTTCCATGCTGCATCTGCGCTACTAGCGGTGTCGAGTCCTCTTGGGCGCGGAGGGAGATTTCTGGCCCTTTCATCCCTCCTAGGAACTATCCCTCCCCGGTCCCCCCTTTTTTTTTCTTTTTTTTATTTTTATTTTCTTTTCTTCTTTCTTTTTTTTTCTTAAAAACAAAAAGAAAGAAGTAACCTAACCATGGCAGCCCTAGTCCATGAACCTGGTACCCCCGGGCCCCTTCTTGATACCGCACCCCGTTCTGACCCCGCCTCGTCTTTGGACCACTCTTCAGACATTCCTCATGCCTCTGTACCTATTGCCGGTGTTGTTTCCTCACCCGCTTCAGGTACTGAGGCCTCGACTGACTCCTTCGATTTATCAGACCTTCGCTCTCCTCTGACTATGCTTCCGGCCTCTCCCTCTACGGTGCGGCAATTTTCAAATCGCCGACCCGTTCCACGTCGGACCAACTCTGGTCCCACGCCTAAACGTCAACGACAATTACCTGCTGATGATACTTCTCCACCTTCACCTTCTCGTTCTTCTCAGAAACGATCGACACGTCCTTCACTACCTTTCCACGCTCAGTTTCAGACTGAACAGTGGACTAAATTCTTCACTTTACGACCAACTTCCTCTACTGCCTATCTTTCTGACCATAGTATTGGCAAGGCACTCCTACGCCATGTTGGTAAAGATATTTCTTTTCATGCTCTTAAGAGCGGTACGCGCATCATTACCGTACAGAATGCTACCCAGGCTCGTGAGCTCTCTCGTCTTACCCATATAGATACTGTTCCTGTCACCCTTGAAAAACATCATTCCCTCAATTCTTGTAGTGGTACCGTTATTCTGCCCCATACCCCTCTTCAAGGGGGGCTCCTTGGCGTGGTGAAGAGGCTCTTGGTCTGAGGAATTAGCCCTGTCGGTCTTCTTCCTCAGACCGAACCTAATTACCCCCCATTCTCCCCTCCCCTATCCCATCCTCCCCATCCTCCCCTTTTTCCATTCCTCCTCCTCCTCCTCATCCCTCCCTTTTGCCCTTCCTCTTTTTAGCCTTCGTGATTTCTCTCACAGGCGCGCTAGTTCCTAGGTAGGGGAAAGGACACCGGGGTCCATCTCATTCCGTTGAGGTTTCTTGGCGGTGGCGTAGTTTGCCGTGGAATCTGGATTGCCTGGGGATGTCCCGATCCCTCTCCGGTATCCCGGAGTAGCTTTGGGTGTCTTTTGGGCGACGGGTGTATCTCTGGAAGCCACCTTTCGGATTCCGGGGGTGGTGGCTGAAGGAGGTATGCTTTGTGGCGGATATCCGGCCGCCCTCTCTTTTGTCCACCGAGGTAGCTCGGCAGATGTGAGGTTGCTATCCCAGATTGCTGGTTTACTGGCATGAAGGGTAGGGTATGGCACGGGTTCCATGCTGCATCTGCGCTACTAGCGGTGTCGAGTCCTCTTGGGCGCGGAGGGAGATTTCTGGCCCTTTCATTCCTCCTAGGAACTATCCCTCCCCGGTCCCCCCTTTTTTTTTTTCTTTTTTTTATTTTTATTTTCTTTTCTTCTTTCTTTTTTTTTCTTAAAAACAAAAAGAAAGAAGTAACCTAACCATGGCAGCCCTAGTCCATGAACCTGGTACCCCCGGGCCCCTTCTTGATACCGCACCCCGTTCTGACCCCGCCTCGTCTTTGGACCACTCTTCAGACATTCCTCATGCCTCTGTACCTATTGCCGGTGCTGTTTCCTCACCCGCTTCAGGTACTGAGGCCTCGACTGACTCCTTCGATTTATCAGACCTTCGCTCTCCTCTGACTATGCTTCCGGCCTCTCCCTCTACGGTGCGGCAATTTTCAAATCGCCGACCCATTCCACGTCGGACCAACTCTGGTCCCACGCCTAAACGTCAACGACAATTACCTGCTGATGATACTTCTCCACCTTCACCTTCTCGTTCTTCTCAGAAACGATCGACACGTCCTTCACTACCTTTCCACGCTCAGTTTCAGACTGAACAGTGGACTAAATTCTTCACTTTACGACCAACTTCCTCTACTGCCTATCTTTCTGACCATAGTATTGGCAAGGCACTCCTACGCCATGTTGGTAAAGATATTTCTTTTCATGCTCTTAAGAGCGGTACGCGCATCATTACCGTACAGAATGCTACCCAAGCTCGTGAGCTCTCTCGTCTTTCCCATATAGATACTGTTCCTGTCACCCTTGAAAAACATCATTCCCTCAATTCTTGTAGTGGTACCGTTATTCTGCCCCATACCATAGTTCAACAAAATTTCCAGACATGTGGCACCGACATTCTAGAACAGCTGGAACTCCAAGATCTCCCAATCCTCAAGGTAGACACTTACGTTCTTCCTGCCCGTGGGCGGAGACGATACCCTAGCAATGTGGCTCGTTTAACTTTTGACAGCCGAGAACTCCCATCCTCCGTTTATATAGCAGGACATCGGTTACAAGTTCGAAAGGTGATCCCTACACCACAACAGTGTAGAAATTGCTGGCGATTTGGCCATCCAGCGAAATATTGCAGATCTATCGCCGAATGCCCAGTCTGTGGTGCCGATGACCATTCTAATACGTCTTGCAATCGATCTCCCTCTTGCCTTAACTGTCATGAGGCTCACCCTTCGTACTCTCGCCGTTGTCAGGTCTATTTAAACGAGCGGGAAATCCGTTACCTCAAAGAGACAGAAGGTCTCCCTTATGCCATGGCAGTTTCTCATCTCCGCCTCCAAGGGAGACTCCCACGTGTTTCTTATTCCCGTGTTTCAAAACGTCCCCCCACTTCTGGTATCCCATCTTCTACACCCACCTCTGTGGTTACCTCTCCCATAATCACTCCTGTATCTAATCCTTTTGCTGTCCTCGGCTCAGACGTCCCTACTTCAACGCCTCAGTCTAATCTCGCTTCTTCGAGTTCTCTCTTACAAGCCTCAGTATCGACGAGACCTCGTACGACACCTCTTCCCAATCGTCCCTCTACTTCTCAAAAGTCAAAAAAAGGTCCGGTAACACCTCCTACCCATCTCCCACCTCCTCATTTTACCCTCCCTGTCTCTGTCCCTAGTTCTTCCCCTCTCACTGGCTCAGTTACAAGTGCAGAGGTTCACCCTCCTCCTCGTAATGTACCTTCCTCCCCTGTTCCCTCCCAAGTTTCTTCCTCTTCTGCCACCTCCCAGGTTCCTGTCTCTTCTGTCCCCTGCCACGCTTCTCCAGTTCCCTCCACCCTTTCGCCCCCCCCTACCTTGGTACAGTCCAATACAGTTCCAATCTTTACTCATCCTCCCCCTACCATTCCCAATATTGTCTCCCATACGACATCTCTGAATTCCGAAACACTTGAAGCAATCTCTGAATATATTGCAGAGACCAAACCATCAATGGACACTGATCCACCTTCCGCTCTTTCTCTCTCCTCTGCTCCATCTGCGCAACTCCTTTCTTCACAGCGCACCGTTCCTTCGCTGCTTGAACATTTTCCACTGCCTCCGCATGTGGACTTTTCTAACCCTTCTAGTCCGTAGGAACCCTTACCTGCGGATTTCAAGTATCTTTATCATTGCCAATCATGGCCTTTTTACAGTGGAATATACGCGGCCTCAGGGGTAATCGGGGTGAGCTTCAGATGTTACTCTCCCAGTTTGCCCCTGTTGGTGTTTGCTTACAGGAACCAAAATTACACTCTGCTGTTATTTCTCACATCTCAGGCTATAATTTATTGTATTCTTCAGATCCTTTTCCTGATGGGACCTTTAATGAAAGTGCCCTTCTTCTCCACACTGATATTCCGTACCATCAGCTATTTATTCATACTTCGCTGCATTACACAGCAGCCCGTATCCACTTACATAGGTGGTATACGCTCTGTTCTTTATATCTCTCTCCTTCTCGGGCATTATCTATTCCGGATTTTGCCTTCCTTGTTTCGTCATTACCGCCACCGATTCTGTTACTTGGTGATTTTAATGCCCACCATTTCCTCTGGGGAGGGTCTCACTGTGATTCCCGTGGAATTCAGTTAGAGGCTTTTCTTGCCACCCACCCCCTCCATGTTTTAAATACAGGTACTCACACCCATTTTGATCCTCGGACTCATACTCTCTCTTGCATCGATCTCTCAGTTTGCTCTTCCTCCGCCGCATTAGACTTTACTTGGTCTGTTCTCCCGGACTTACATGACAGTGATCATTTCCCAATCATTCTTACTTCCCCTTCATATTCGCCACCTCTTCGCACCCCACGCTGGCAATTTAATCGGGCAAATTGGAACCTTTACTCACACCTGACTGTTTTTAAAGAGGTTCCTTCTTCGTCCTCCATCGATGAGCTTTTACACCTCTTCTCGTCCTCCGTTTTCACCGCAGCTTCTCATTCTATACCCCAAACTTCGGGCAGGCATTCTCAGAAATGCGTGCCTTGGTGGTCTCCTGCTTGTGCTCGTGCAGTACGTTTGAAATGCGTTGCATGGGGCAGGTACCGGTACAATAGAACCACAGAGCGACTCCTTGATTTTAAACAGAAGCGTGCGATCGCTCGCCGTGTCATCCGTGACGCTAAACGCACTTGCTGGCGAGATTATGTCTCCACCATCACCTCTGCTTCCTCTATGAGTGCAGTCTGGAAAAAAGTACGAAAACTGAGTGGTAAATATTCTCCTGACCCGGCTCCTGTTCTGCGGGTTGCCGGTGTTGATATAGCAAACCCACTAGATGTTGCCAATGAAATTGGCAATCATCTGGTCCGTATTTCTCAGGGACTCCATCTATGCCCCTCATTTCTTTCCTCAAAGTCTGCCAGAGAGTTAGCACCCTTGGACTTTTCTTCTCTCAGAGAAGAACAGTATAATGTGCCTTTTACACTTCAAGAACTGGAGGCAACACTCTCAGCTTGTCGATCATCGGCAGCTGGGCCCGACGACATTCATATTCGTATGCTACAACATTTACATCAGTCAGCCCTTGCAGTCCTATTACGCCTTTACAATCTTATTTGGTCACAAGGAGTTCTTCCACAGCTGTGGAAATCCGCCATTGTTCTCCCTTTCCGCAAACCAGGCACTACGGGACATGAAACCTCCCACTATCGTCCCATTGCTCTTACCAGTGCAGTTTGCAAAGTAATGGAACGTCTAGTAAATAGACGTTTAGTGTGGTATTTAGAGACACACAACAGTCTCTCCACTCGTCAATATGGCTTTCGTAAGGGACGTTCTACCATAGACCCCTTACTGCGCTTGGATACGTATGTTCGTAATGCCTTTGCGAATAACCACTCAGTTATTGCCATATTTTTTGACCTTGAGAAGGCATATGACACAACTTGGAGGTATAATATTTTAGCCCAAGCCCACTCCTTAGGCCTTCGAGGCAATCTACCATCCTTCCTTAAGAACTTTTTAACTGACAGGCATTTCCGTGTTCGGGTTAATAATGTGCTCTCCCCGGACTTTGTCCAAGCTGAAGGTGTCCCCCAGGGATGTGTTCTGAGCACAACAGTTTTTCTCCTTGCTATTAATGATTTGGCCTCTAGTCTTCCATCAAATATTTGGTCATCACTCTATGTTGATGACTTCGCTATTGCCTGTGCAGGCGCTGACTGTCACCTCCTTACAGTTTCTCTCCAGCATGCAGTCGACCGTGTTTCCAATTGGGCCACCACACATGGGTTTAAATTTTCCAGCACTAAAACCCACCAAATCACTTTCACTAGACGCTCTGTCATCTCTGATCATCCTTTGTACCTCTATGGCTCACGTATCCCTGAACGTGATACAGTCAAGTTTCTGGGCCTCCTCTTTGATCGTAGGTTATCCTGGAAACCTCACATTACCTCTCTGAAGGCAACTTGTCACAGCCGGCTGAACCTTCTTAAAACCCTTGCTCATCTTTCGTGGGGAGCTGATCGTCGAACCCTCCTTCACCTACATTCCACCCTTATTTTATCGAAACTTGATTATGGTGACCAGATCTATTCAGCGGCATCTCCTGCTACTCTCTCTAGCCTTAACCCCATTCATCACCAAGGATTACGTTTATGCCTTGGTGCTTTTCGCTCTTCCCCTGTCGAAAGCCTCTATGCAGAAGCGAACGTTCCATCCTTATCCGATCGCCGTGATGCCCATTGCCTGCGCTACTATGTACGCTCTCATGATCTCCGCAATCCTTCCATTTATAGAATGGTCACTGATATTAGTAGACATTCTTTATTTGTTCGCCGCCCCTGCTTACTCCGTCCCTTCTCTCTTCGCCTTCATTCGCTCTTGTCTTCTCTTCAACTACCACCTTTCTATGTACATGTAGCATCTCACTTTTCCCTACCCCCCTGGGAGGTCCCAGCTGTTCGAGTCTGTTCTTTCTCCCTCCCTTGCTCGAAAGCCCAACTGTCTACGGTCGCTTCCCGCTCTCTTTTTCTTGACCACTTTCACTCTCATTCTCATGCCATTGCTGTGTACACAGATGGCTCTAAGTCTTCTGACGGCGTAGGATTCGCAGCAGTGTTTCCGGACAGCGTCGTACAAGGGCATTTACTATCTTCAGCTAGTATTTTTACTGCTGAATTATATGCCATCCTTACAGCACTTATCCGTATTGCATCTATGCCTGTGTCATCATTTGTGGTTGTCTCAGACTCCCTTAGTGCTTTACAGGCTATACAAAAATTTGATACACCTCACCCCTTAGTCCTCCGTATCCAACTTTGGCTACGCCGCATCTTTACTAAGCATAAAGATATTGTTTTTTGTTGGGTCCCTGGTCATGTTGACGTACAGGGCAATGAACAGGCAGACACTGCTGCGCGGTCAGCAGTACATGACCTACCAGTTTCTTATAGAGGTATTCCATGTACGGACTATTTTGCTGTAATATCTTCCCACCTTCACACCCGTTGGCAACAACGTTGGTCTACTATGCTCGGCAACAAACTTCAGTCTATTAAACCGAGTATAGGTTACTGGCCGTCTTCTTATCACCAGTGTCGAGGTTGGGAGACTACTCTCTCCCGTCTTCGCATTGGCCATACTCGTCTTACTCATGGATATCTCATGGAGAGGCGTCTTGCTCCTCTCTGTGAGAATTGCCAAGCTCCATTATCAGTCAGCCACATTCTGTTGGACTGCCCACTTTATCAACGAGCACGCAGAATTTACCTCTGTCGTCGTCTTCGCCCCGCTGCTCTCTCTTTACCTTCCCTTCTCGCTGATGGACCCACCTTTCATCCGGACTCTCTTATTGACTTTTTGACAACGACTGACTTACTTCACAAATTCTGATACTTTCAGCCCTTTCTACTTGTATCTCTTGCTACCCTCTACCCCCGTACTATCCCCTGCCCCGCTGTTTTCTGTAACCTGCTGATCATCCCCCCTCCCTCCTGCCATCCAATTCCCTTGCTTCCTTCCCTACCCTGCAGCGCTGTATAGCCCTTGTGGCTTAGCGCTTCTTTTTGATTATAATAATAATAATTTGCAATCATGTTATTATGATTTTGTGTTATTTACCCTAGCAGCTTACAGTGAGCCCCCCACAGTCAACACCATTTACAAAGTGTAACTTTGTAAAGGGTCCAAGTCGGATTGAAACATCGTTGTAAGCTCCTCTTCCCTATGTGCAGGTTATTTGTGTGTTGTTCCAGTCACAGTATTGTTCCATTTTTTTTTTTTTTACAATAAACACATTGGAGAAGGATCTGAAATGAAAATTTTGTGTAACATTTGCAAATTACATATTGTATAAAATTGACCCCTTGATACTAGTGACAGGCTCTTGATCTGAAGAACTAAGACATATTCTCCCTTTCTTTGGATTAAACCTGATTGTCCTTCATTCTGCAGGTGCTATATGACCCCTGTGGGTTGACTGCTTTCCCCTCTTGATGAAAAGAAAAAATATACAAAGCTGATGGTGCCTAACAGACATGACATAGATGGGATCCATAAGAAAAAAAAATCAACCAGGTCAATCAGGCTGTGATGGATATGTGGGGCAGCAGGCTTCCAGCAGCAACAGTCTGGTTGACCAGGCAAGCACCAGACAAGAATGGGCCATGGCTGGGCTTTGAGAGAAGTAAGACTTGAAACTCGTCGAAGGTATATCAAAGGTATATATTTTTATATATAACTGCAAAACTAAGTGGCCTAGGCAAATTTTAATTTGCAATAAACCTGGTAGTATACCCTTCATTGAGCACACAATTAGCGAAGTTCTTCCTAAAGAATAAAAAGGCACAATACTGCAACTGAAACGATACACAAATAACCCACACAAGACATTTTGGTCAATCTGGACCAATAACTAGTCACACACAAGTGCTTCTGTGTGACTAGCTGATGATCCAAGTTGGACTGAAATGTCTTAAGTTTCTTTCTCCTATGTGCAGGTTATTTGTGTAATGGATATCATATTCTGTTGAGTGTCTGGTGCAGTAGGCAAAATTCAGTGACTGTCATGCCAGATTAATTATAAAAAGAAAATTGACTAACTTTTGGATGCTGAGTTGCAAAATAGTGTCAAAAAAATGAGAATTTAATAAATGAAAACTTGGTAACAATGAAACAGTAAAAAATAACAGCAAGTCAGAACACACAACAGGAAAAATAATAACTGTATATGCCTTGAGTACCACCATAACAATGCTTACATAAAAAACAACCCACTACAAGTGACAACATAGTGTCAGAACAAATGTAGATTATTATTATTATAATCAAGGGGGAAGCGCTAAACCCAGAGGATTATACAGCGCCTGGGGGGGGGGATGTGGAAGGCATTCAGGCTTAATTTGGGAAACTGGAGCACAGATCCAATTCCCTAAATCAAGAGCCCCTCACCAATATCAAGGAACCTTCCTTGAGGGGAGAACAAATGTAGAGAATCTTTAAAATGACAATAAAAGAAATAAAGATCATGGTAGTATGAGGCCCAGACTTTCTTAAAAGGGTCACAACTGATGTTGTGCATCACAATAAAAGGACAACAACCATAGGGTATTACCTGGAGTATACCTGCAGAGGGTTTCGGGGGTCAATGCCCTTGTGGCCTGGTCTGAGACCAGGCCTTGTGGTGGATCAGGGTCTGATCAGCCAGGCTGTTACTGCTGGCCACATGCAAACTGATGTACAAACCACAGCCCAGCTGGTCAGTTATTCGCTTGAGGTGCCTGTCTAGCACCTTGAAGACAGCCAGGAGTCTATTAGTAATCCCTCTTGTGTGTGCTGGGAGGTAGTTGAACAGTCTTGGGCCCCTGACACTTATTGTGTTGTCTCTTAGCATACTCATGGTGCCCCTGCTCTTCACTAAAGGGATGTTGCACTACTTGCCAAGTCTTTTGCTTTCGTAGGGAGTGATTTCGGTGTGTAGATTTGGGACTATTCCCTCTGGGATTTTCCAAGTGTATATTATAATGTATCTTTCTTGCCTGCATTCCAAGGAGTACAGGTGGAGGGCCTTCAACTGTTCCCAGTAATTTAAGTGCTTTATAGTACTTATACATGCAGTAAAGGTTCTCAGTGATTTCACCTGCCTTGAAAGAGGCTGTTAGTGTACAGCAATATTCCAGCTTAGAGAGAACAAGCAATTTGAAAAGAATCATCAATGGCTTGGCATCCCTAGTTTTGAATGTTCTCATTATCCATACTATTATTTTCCAAGCAGATGTAGTATTATTATTATAATCAAAAAGCGCTAAGCCACAAGGGCTATACAGCGCTGCAGGGTAGGGAAGGAAGCGAGGGTATTGGATGGCAGAAGGGAGGAGGGATGATCAGTAGGTTACAGAAAACAGCGGGGCAGGGGATAGTACGGGGGTAGAGGATAGAAAGGGCTGAAGGTATCAGAATTTGTGAAGTAAGTCAGTTGTTGTCAAAAAGTCAATGAGAGAGTCTGGATGAAAGGTGGGTCCATCAGCGAGAAGGGAAGGGAAAGAGAAAGCAGCAGAGCGAAGACGACGATGGAGGTAAATTCTGTGTGCTCGTTGATAAAGTGGGCAGTCTAACAGAATGTGGCTGACTGATAATGGAACTTGGCAATTCTCACAGAGAGGAGCAGGGTGCCTCTCCATGAGATATCCATGAGTAAGACGAGTATGGCCAATGCGAAGATGGGAGAGAGTAGTCTCCCAACCTCGACACTGGTGATAAGACGGCCAGTAACCTATACTCGGTTTAATAGATTGAAGTTTGTTGCCGAGCATAGTAGACCAACGTTGTTGCCAACGGGTGTGAAGTCGGGAAGATATTGCAGCAAAATAGTCCGTAAATGGAATACCTCTACATGAAACTGGTGGTCATGTACTGCTGACCGCGCAGCAGTGTCTGCCTGTTCATTGCCCTGTACGTCAACATGACCAGGGACCCAACAAAAAACAATATCTTTATGCTTGGTAAAGATGCGGCGTAGTCAAAGTTGGATACGGAGGACTAAGGGGTGAGGTGTATCAAATTTCTGTATAGCCTGTAAAGCACTAAGGGAGTCTGAGACAACCACAAATGATGACACAGGCATAGATGCAATACGGATAAGTGCTGTAAGGATGGCATACAATTCAGCAGTAAAAATACTAGCCGAAGATAGTAAATGCCCTTGTACGACGCTGTCCGGAAACACTGCTGCGAATCCTATGCCGTCAGAAGACTTAGAGCCATCTGTGTACACAGCAATGGCATGAGAATGAGAGTGAAAGTGGTCAAGAAAAAGAGAGCGGGAAGCGACCGTAGACAGTTGGGCTTTCGAGCAAGGGAGAGAGAAAGAACAGACTCGAACAGCTGGAACTTCCCAGGGGGGTAGGGAAAAGTGAGATGCTACATGTACATAGAAAGGTGGTAATTGAAGAGAAGACAAGAGCGAATGAAGGCGAAGAGAGAAGGGACGGAGTAAACGGGCGGCGAACAAATAAAGAATGTCTACTAATATCAGTGACCATTCTATAAATGGAAGGACTGCGGAGATCATGAGAGCGTACATAGTAGCGAAGGCAATGGGCATCACGGCGATCGGATAAGGATGGAACGTTTGCTTCTGCATAGAGGCTCTCGACAGGGCAAGAGCGAAAAGCACCAAGGCATAAACGTAATCCTTGGTGATGAATGGGGTTAAGGCTAGAGAGACTAGCAGGAGATGCCGCTGAATAGATCTGGTCACCATAATCAAGTTTCGATAAGATAAGGGTGGAATGTAGGCGAAGGAGGGTTCGACGATCAGCTCCCCATGAAAGATGAGCAAGGGTTTTAAGAAGGTTCAGCCGGCTGTGACAAGTTGCCCTCAGAGAGGTAATGTGAGGTTTCCAGGATAACCTACGATCAAAGAGGAGGCACAGAAACTTGACTGTATCACGTTCAGGGATACGGGAGCCATAGAGGTACAAAGGATGATCAGAGATGACAGAGCGTCTAGTGAAAGTAATTTGGTGGGTTTTAGTGCTGGAAAATTTAAACCCACGTGTGGTGGCCCAATTGGAAACACAGTCGACTGCATGCTGGAGAGAAACTGTAATAAGGTGACAGTCAGCGCCTGCACAGGCAATAGCGAAGTCATCAACATAGAGTGATGACCAAATATTTGATGGAAGACTAGAGGCCAAATCATTAATAGCAAGGAGAAAAAGTGTTGTGCTCAGAACACATCCCTGGGGGACACCTTCAGCTTGGATAAAGTCCGGGGAGAGCACATTATTAACCCGAACACGGAAATGCCTGTCAGTTAAAAAGTTCTTGAGGAAGGATGGTAGATTGCCTCGAAGGCCTAAGGAGTGGGCTTGGGCTAAAATATTATACCTCCAAGTTGTGTCATATGCCTTCTCAAGGTCAAAAAATATGGCAATAACTGAGTGGTTATTCGCAAAGGCATTACGAACATACGTATCCAAGCGTAGTAAGGGGTCTATGGTAGAACGTCCCTTACGAAAGCCATATTGACGAGTGGAGAGACTGTTGTGTGTCTCTAAATACCACACTAAACGTCTATTTACTAGGCGTTCCATCACTTTGCAAACTGCACTGGTAAGAGCAATGGGACGATAGTGGGAGGTTTCATGTCCCGTAGTGCCTGGTTTGCGGAAAGGGAGAACAATGGCAGATTTCCACAGCTGTGGAAGAACTCCTTGTGACCAAATAAGATTGTAAAGGCGTAATAGGACTGCAAGGGCTGACTGATGTAAATGTTGTAGCATACAAATATGAATGTCGTCGGGCCCAGCTGCCGATGATCGGCAAGCTGAGAGTGTTGCCTCCAGTTCTTGAAGTGTAAAAGGCACATTATACTGTTCTTCTCTGAGAGAAGAAAAGTCCAAGGGTGCTAACTCTCTGGCAGACTTTGAGGAAAGAAATGAGGGGCATAGATGGAGTCCCTGAGAAATACGGACCAGATGATTGCCAATTTCATTGGCAACATCTAGTGGGTTTGCTATATCAACACCGGCAACCTGCAGAACGGGAGCCGGGTCAGGAGAATATTTACCACTCAGTTTTCGTACTTTTTTCGAGACTGCACTCATAGAGGAAGCAGAGGTGATGGTGGAGACATAATCTCGCCAGCAAGTGCGTTTAGCGTCATGGATGACACGGTGAGCGATCGCACGCTTCTGCTTAAAATCAAGAAGTCTCTCTGTGGTTCTATTGTACCGGTACCTGCCCCATGCAGCGCGTTTCAAACGTACTGCACGAGCACAAGCAGGAGACCACCAAGGCATGCATTTCTGAGAATGCCTGCCCAAAGTTTGGGGTATAGAATGAGAAGCTGCGGTTAAAACGGAGGACGAGAAGAGGTGTAAAAGCTCATCGATGGAGGACGAAGAAGGAACCTCTCTAAAAACAGTTAGGTGTGAGTAAAGGTTCCAATTTGCCTGATCAAATTGCCAGCGTGGGATGCGAAGAGGTGGTGAATATGAAGGGGAAGTAAGAATGATTGGGAAATGATCGCTGTCATGTAAGTCCGAAAGAACAGACCAAGTGAAGTCTAATGCGGCGGAGGAAGAGCAGACTGAGAGATCGATGCAAGAGAGAGTGTGAGTCCGAGGATCAAAATGGGTGTAAGTACCTGTATTTAAAACATGGAGGGGGTGGGTGGCAAGAAAAGCCTCTAACTGAAAGACACGGGAATCACAGTGAGACCCCCCCAGAGGAAATGGTGGGCATTAAAATCACCAAGTAACAGAATCGGTGGTGATAATGACGAAACAAGAAAGGCAATATCCGGAATAGATAATGCCCGAGAAGGAGACAGATATAAAGAACAGAGCATATACCACCTATGCAAGTGGATACGGGCTGCTGTGTAATGCAGCGAAGTACGAACAAATAGCTGATGGTACGGAATATCAGTGCGTAGAAGAAGGGCACTTTCATTAAAGGTCCCATCAGGAAAAGGATCTGAAGAATACAATAAATTATAGCCTGAGATGGGAGAGATAACAGCAGAGTGTAATTTTGGTTCCTGTAAGTAAACACCAACAGGGGAAAACTGGGAGAGTAACATCTGAAGCTCACCCCGATTACCCGAGGCCGCGTATATTCCACTGTAAATAGGCCATGATTGGCAATGATAAAGATACCTGAAATCCGCAGGTAAGGGTTCCTACGGACTAGAGGGGTTAGAAAAGTCCACATGCGGAGGCAGTGGAAAACGTTCAAGCAGCGAAGGAATGGTGCACTGTGAAGAAAGGAGTTGCGCAGATGGAGTAGAGGAGAGAGAAGGAGCGGAGGGTGGATCAGTGTCCATTGATGGTTTGGTCTCTGCAATATATTCAGAGATTGCTTCAAGTGTTTCAGAATTCAGAGATGTCGTATGGGAGACAATATTGGAAATGGTAGGGGGAGGATGAATAAAGATTGGAACTGTAATGGACTGTACCAAGGTAGGGGGGGGGCGAAAGGGTGGAGGGAACTGGAGAAGCGTGGAAGGGGACAGAAGAGGCAGAAACCTGGGAGGTGGCAGAAGAGAAAGAAACTTGGGAGGGAACAGGGGAGGAAGGTACAGTACGAGGAGGAGGGTGAACCTCTACACTTGTAACAGAGCCAGTGAGAGGGGAAGAACCAGGTACAGAGACAGGGAAGGGAAAATGAGGAGGTGAAAGATGGGTAGGTGTTAACAGACCTTTTTCTGACTTTTGAGAAGTAGAGGGACGATTGGGAGGAGGTGTCATATGAGATCTCGTCGCTACTGAGGCTTGTGAGAGAGAACACGAAGAAGCAAGATCCGACTGAGACGTTGAAGTAGGGACGTCTGAGCCGAGGACAGCAAAAGAATTAGCTACAGGAGTGACTATGGGAGAGGTAACCACAGAGGTGGGTGCAGAAGATGGGATACCAGAAGTGGGGGGATGTTTTGAAACACGGGAATATGAAACACGAGGTAGTCTCCCTTGGAGGCGGAGATGAGAAACAGCCATGGCATAAGGGAGACCTTCTGCCTCTTTGAGGTAATGGATTTCCCGCTCGTTTAAGTAGACTTGACAACGGCGAGAGTACGAAGGGTGAGCCTCATGACAATTAAGGCAAGAGGGAAGTCGATTGCAAAACGTATTAGAATGGTCATCAGCACCACAGACTGGGCATTCAGCAATATTTCGCTGGATGGCCAAATCGCCAGCAATTTCTACACTGTTGCAGTGTAGGGATCACCTTTCGAACTTGTAACCGATGTCCTGCTACATAAACTGAGGATGGGAGTTCACGGCTGTCAAAAGTTAAACGAGCCACATTGCTAGGGTATCGTCTCCGCCCGCGGGCAGGAAGAACGTAAGTGTCTACCTTGAGGACTGGGAGATCTTGGAGTTCCAGCTGTTCAAGAATGTCAGTGCCACATGTCTGGAAATTTTGTTGAACTATGGTATGGGGCAGAATGACGGTACCACTACAAGAATTGAGGGAATGATGCTTTTCAATAGTTACAGGAACAGTATCGATATGGGAAAGACGAGAAAGCTCATGAGCCTGGGTAGCATTCTGTATGGTGACGATGCGCGTACCGCTCTTAAGAGCATGAAAAGAAATATCTTTACCAACATGGCGTAGGAGTGCCTTTCCAATACTGTGGTCAGAAAGATAGGCAGTAGAGGAAGTCGGTTGTAAAGTGAAGAATTTAGTCCATTGTGCAGTCTGAAACTGAGCGTGGAAAGGTAGTGAAGGACGTGTCGATCTTTTCTGAGAAGAACGAGAAGGTGAAGGTGGAGAAGTATCATCAGCAGGTAATTGTTGTTGTCGTTTAGGCGTGGGACCAGAGTTAGTCTGACGTGGAACGGGCCGGCGATTCGAAAATTGCTGCACCGTAGAGGGAGAGGCCGGAAGCATAGTCAGAGGAGAGCGAAGGTCAGATAAATCGAAGGAGTCAGTCGAGGCCTCAGTACCTGAAGCGGGTGAGGAAACAGCACCGGCAAGAGGTACAGAGGCATGAGGAGTGTCCAAAGAGTGGTCCAAAGACGAGGCGGGGTCAGAACGGGGTACGGTATCAAGAAGGGGCCCGGGGTAGCAAGTTCATGGACTAGGGCTGCCATGGTTAGGTTACTTCTTTCTTTTCGTTTTTAAGAAAAAAAAAGAAAGAAGAAAATAAAATAAAATAAAAAAAGAAAAAAAAAAGGGGGGACCGGGGAGGGATAGTTCCTAGGAGGAATGAAAGGGCCAGAAATCTCCCTCCGCGCCCAAGAGGACCTCAGCACCGCAAGTAGAGCAGATGCAGCATGGAACCCGTGCCATACCCTACCCATCATGCCAGTAAACCGGCAATCCGGGATAGCAACCTCACATCTGCCGAGCTACCTCGGTGGACAAAAGAGAGGGCGGCTGGAAATCCGCCACAAAGCATACCTCCTTCGGCCACCACCCCCAGAATCCGAAAGGTGGCTTCCAGAGATACACCCGTCGCCCGAGAGACACCCAAAGCCACCCTCCGGGATACCGGAGAGGGATCAGGACATCACCAGGCAATCCAGATTCCACAGCAAACTACGCCACCGCCAAGAACCTCAACGGAATGGGATGGACTCCGGTACCCTTTCCCCTACCTAGGAACTAGTGTGCCTGTGGGGGAAAAAAAAAAAAAAAGGCCAAAAAGGAAGGGCAAAAGGGAGGGGTGGGAAGGAGGAAAGGAAAAAGGGGAGGATGGGATAGGGAACGGGGGATTGGGGGGTAATTAGGTTCAGTCTAAGGAAGTAGACCGACAGGTCTAATTCCTCAGACCAAGAGCCTCTTCACCATGCCAAGGAGCCCCCCTTGAAGAGGAGCAGATGTAGTAAATACATTGTGATCTTTGATAGTGAGATCCTCTTGACATTATCACTCCCAGGTCTTTCACCTTGGTGTTTCACTCTATTATGTGAATGGAATTTGTTACAACCATTGCTAGAGCCACACCCTCCCCTCCCCGGTACACCATTATCACCCTTCATTTGTTAAATTTCTGCTTCGTTTGTGTTTTGTAGATGTGAAAATGTAGATACGGGCTGTGGTGCCCTCAAAGGAAGTTCCTTGATGCTGGTTACAGGCTCTTGCCCTAAAGATTTGGACCTACCCTCCCCGTCCTTGGACTGAACCTGCATGCCTGCTATTACTGCCAGGTGTTCTATGACCTCTATGGGTCTAGTGCTCCCCATGAATGTAATAATAAATGTGGGCGGCAGTAGAAGACCTTAAACAGTGAAAAGGATACTGTTAAGTCAGTGAAATGTTTTAAACTGTAAGAAGGACATTATTAACAGTCAAAGGGATACCATTGACAATCAACGAGATATCTCAAACTGTGAGAGGGATACCGTTCATTCTCATATGAATACATGTCTTGCATAAAAAAATTACCTCAAATTCTCGCAAAAATCAGAGAATTCCTGAGGCATTATAATCAGGCAATCATCCTCAACGATGAGACATTCTTCCCACACCTGAAATTTCTCATTCAAATTGTGGTGGTGGGATGATGTACGAATATAATGTTGATAATACAAAGACGAGATGAAGGTACAACCGACAGGCGAAGGTGCGACGACCAGGGGAAGCTACAATGACTAGACTTTGTGGGTTTAGCACTTGGTTTTTATTATAATACAATGACTAGAAAGTGCGACTACCAAGGGAAGCTACAATAACCAGAAGGTGCGACGACTAGGGAAGCTATAATGACCAGAAGGTGCGACGATCAGGGGAAGCTACAATGACTAGACTGGGTTTAGCACTTGGTTTTTATTATAATATAATGACCAGAAAGTACGATGACCAGGGGAAGCAACAGTGACCAGAAGATGCGACGACTAGCTCAGGTACATGAATATGATAACAAAAATCCGGTGATCAGGCTAGAGAAGCCCAGCACTAACTCCCCGGCCAGACGCATGGCTAACCACACTGCCGCCTGGGAATAACCATGACGGACATGTTTAATGTGTAATCAACACTCACACACGCACCCACTCTTTTTTTTTCTTGCCGAGTAACTGTGCAAGCCCCGGGGAGCCAAGCAAGAGTGGAGGCAGGAGGGAGGTGATAAGTACCATACGTATACACTGGCTTCTGAATTTTAGGAACTTGATTGCATTGGTTAGAGTCAGTTGTGATTATGACTATCTGTCTATCTCTCTCTCTCTCTCTCACACACACACACACACATACATATTTCTTCTTTGGTATTCTTCCCCGTCACAGAATGCGACCCATAGCAGTCAGCTAACCCACAGGTACTTAATTACTGCTAGATGAATAGAGGCATTAGGCCTACAAAGGCATGACCAACGTCTCCACCCACCCCAAGATCGTACCCGGGTCTTTTGATTGTGATCACAAAAGGCGCTATCACACAGGAGGTGTTGGAAGCCTAGGTACAGGTGTTGGAGACGTGAAAGGGCATAGGTAGTAGTGTTAGAGGCATGGGTGAAGGCGAGTAGGGTGGGGTGTCAGGGGTCTTACACAGCTAATGCCTAAACATTATCACAGTCATCCTCACAGCCTTCCAGGACGAGGATGTGTTGACGGCAATGCTGACGCAGTGTGGAAGACGTGTCAGAAGTCGATTGATCGTCTTGGACAACTTAAAACAGTTGTTGTTTGTTGCTGGGTAGAAAAATAGCAATGGTATGTCAGAGGACGTGATTTAAAGTTTCGTTAAAATAACGGAAAAATTACCTGCACCAGATGATGTTATCAACGCTTCGAAGAGTACCCCTGCGGAACCTCCTGCTAGTGTGGGTTACTGTCACTCTTGCTGCCTCTTTGGTGAGTCCTGACCTGAAGAACACGGCGCCTCTGATAGGGATCTCAGGAGGCCTCCTGAAGAGACAGGACAGCACAAATCATTGTTTGCATCGCTATTGGGCCATGCGGACAGGCTGCACAGTAGCTCCTAATTCAACTGGTTTCTGCGCAGTTTTCAGTGTTCCAAGATGGCAGATCGTGCCGGCAGGAGGATTAACACTGTGCATCGAGCTGATACGGGGCTCCTTGAGCACTGCTACAATGAATGTGCTCCTTCCGGCTATTATTAGGGATCTCTACGGCATCCCTAATGAGGAGCTGTATGGTGTTGCCCTCAATGGGTTGAGAAGAGTCTTCGTGAAGTTTACGAGGGCCAGTTTCTATAGTATTATTATTATAATCAAGGGGGAAGCGCTAAACCCGGAGGATTATACAGCGCCTGGGGGGGATGTGGAAGGCATTCAGGCTTAATTCGGGGAACTGGAGCACAGATCCAATTCCCTAAATCAAGAGCCCCTCACCAACATCAAGGAACCTTCCTTGAGGGGAGTTCCTATAGTAGTGTGGTGGCTGAATACCAGGAACGACGGATGTGCCTTAACTCGACGGTGGAGGTGTGTATGCATGATGTGTCTACATACTACACATGGGTTCGGGTAAGGAATGTACCGTTTGAGGCGACGAAGTTTGGGATAGAGGACGTCTTCAGCAACTACGGTGTCGTTCATGAGGCTCGAGGGGGGGTATGGAGGGATGGCCCATATGAAGGCCTCCCGGAAGGTTCCTACACCCTCAAGATGACATTGAAGAGGCCTATACCTTCATATGTTCTGTTGACTGGAAACAGAACTCGGGTCTGTGTGCATTACATGGGGCAAAGGAGGATGTGCCGTCTTTGTGACTCGTACGAGCACATGGTGGCGCAATGTGTACGTAGAGCTGCCCCAGGTGAGCCAACCCTTTTGGAGGAGGACCGACAGTTGAGTACGGTGGTGACGGCGAGGAATGGGGCGGCTCTCTGGAGTGAGGAGGTGGAGGAGGGGGACCTGTTGGGGATGTGTGTCACACTCCCGGAGGAGGCTAGTGAGGCTCCACCAAGGCCTGTGGCGGTGGAGGAAGGGGCAACGTCGACGCAGGAGGTGTTATTGGAGTCTGTGCTACAGGATTTCTTGGAGGACGCTTTGGCCGGAGAGGACCTGGAGGGAAGGTCCAGTGATGTGCAGCAGATGGAAGGACTGCGTGAGAAGGTGGAAGTATTGGATGAGCGAGGCCAGGGAACAGTTGTGGTAGCTGAGGTACATCGGGAGGATGTACCTGAGGAAGAGATGAGTTTGGGTGGTAGCTCTAGGAAGCGGCCTGCGGGGTCGTCTGAATTGGATGAAGTATTGACAACTGGGCAGAGACCAGGTAAGAAGGCATGGGCAGATGTGGTACGGAAGACCACTACAGGGGGGGTGCACAGGGGAAATCGAGTGGGGAGGGTCAGGGGGGATTGGGGTATGATTAAGAAGAATGGTAAGGAGAGTGTGAGCAGCTTAAAAGGGAGTGTGAGCAAGCCACAGCGGCACAGAGGTAAGCCACCTTTTCTTGAACATTCAGGTGTGTGACTCTAAACGTTAACGGTCTCAAGAATGAAGTCAAAAGGGTATGGTTGGAGTGGTTCTTGAGAAGGTATGATGTGGACGTTTGTTTCTTGCAAGAGCATAACCATAGGTCAGGTTGTGAGTTGCAATTGAGGGGATATAAGATGTTTGTAAGTTTGGCTTTGCATTTTAAGGGAGGAGTGGCTGTTTTGGTAAAGGAGACCAGCCCATTGCGCGTCATGGGGTGGGAGGAGGGGGGAGGGTTGTTCGGGTGGATGGGTATTGGGGGAAGAGTAGGGTATGTTTTGTGGGGGTTTATATGCCTGCAATTAGTAATATGAGAGTAAAAGCAGACTTTGTTAAGGACGTTTTGTTCTACTATCTCAGGGGTTTACCTGCTATTTTGATAGTTGGAGGAGATTGGAATTGTGTGATTAGGCATGGAGATGTGATACCTAGGGGTGCAGGGTGTGTGTTGAGTGTTTTAAGGGATGCTTTACGGGATGTGGGGGTGGTTGATGTGGTCAGCAGGGGGGGGGTATCAGGTGGACCACACCTATGTGCAGGGGAGTTATGAAGCAAGGTTGGATAGGATTTATGTTAGGCAGGGGATAGGTGTGGAGAGGGTTAGAACTATTGACGTGGGTTTATCTGATCACAGGGCAGTGATGGCTGACCTTAGGGTAGATGGTATTCCGCGTATATTTCCGAGTTATTGGAAATTGAATGTGCAGCTTTTACAGGAGGAGGATCTAGGTTTGTCCTTTCAGGACTGGTGGAAAGGTTTTTGGGAGGCTAGGGATGAGGATGTGAATTTGCTAGATTGGTGGGAGTTGTATGCAAAGGTGGAGATTGCAGGATTTTTCAAGGTGCGTGGCAGGGAACGGGCATGCTGGCAGTTTGGATTGCAGAATTACTTAGAGGGGCAGTTGAATGATTGTTATGGGGGGGGGGGTAGGGAAGGTGTGAGTGGTGTTATGGGGAAACTTAGAAGTCGTTTAGTGAGATTCATAACGAACGGTTTGATGCACTCAGGGTCAGGGCAGCCTTGGAGGACGTCTTAAAAGGTGATAGGCCATCCGGGTATGTACTAAGGAAATTTAAGGACAGACAGTTGAGAACTACTGTGGCACATTTGGTGGTGGGGGAGGGGGGGGTTATGTGCAGGGTCAGGGTCTTTCTGATACAGACAGTATCAGTACGTATGCAGATTATTGGTTTCGGGAGAAATGGAAGAGGAGGGAAGGGGTTGTTGGGTTGGATTCATTTGGAGTTATCGGGGCTCATCTGGGTTTGGGGCATGGGGACCGGGACATGTTGGAGGGCAGCATTAAGGAGGCAGAGGTGGAGGAGGTGGTGAATGGGTTGAGTCAGGGGAAGGCACCGGGAATAGATGGTTTATCTAATGATTTTTATAGAGCACATTGGGGGAGTCTGAGGGAGTGCCTAGTGGCAGTTCTGAATTATATGTTGAGCAGTGGTAGGATGGGGCGAACACAGAGAACTGGGGTTGTTGTCTTGGTGCCGAAGGGAAGGGAGGGGAAGGTTTTGAGTGATTATCATCTGTTGTCATTAATGTGTTCAGATTATAAAATTTTTGCAAAGATATTGGGTAACAGATTAAAGACGGTAATTGGGGATGTCATACATAGGGGTCAGTATGGGATACCGGGACGAAGCATGAAGAACTGAAGGACTGAAACCTGAACAAGTGTTTAATTGTGATGAAACAGGCCTGTTTTGGAAGAAAATGCCAAGCAGGACCTACATTACTCAGGAGGAAAAGGCACTCCCAGGACATAAGCCTATGAAAGACAGGCTTACTCTGTTGATGTGTTCCAATGCTAGTGGTGATTGCAAAGTGAAGCCTTTATTAGTGTATCACTCAGAAACTCCCAGAGTGTTCAGGCAAAAGAATATCCTCAAGGCTAATTTGTGTGTGCTGTGGAGAGCAAACAGTAAGGCATGGGTCACTAGGGACTTTTTCTATGACTGGTTACACCAAGCATTTGCCCCCAATGTGAAAGATTACCTAACTGAAAAGATTATTATTACAATCAAGGGGGAAGCGCTAAACCCGGAGGATTATACAGCGCCTGGGGGGGGATGTGGAAGGCATTCAGGCTTAATTTGGGGAACTGGAGCACAGATCCAATTCCCTAAATCAAGAGCCCCTCACCAACATCAAGGAACCTTCCTTGAGGGGACTAACTGAAAAGAAATTAGACCTTAAGTGCCTCCTGGTGTTAGACAATGCCCCTGGTCATCCTACAGACGTGGCAGAGCGACTTTATGGGGACATGAGCTTCATTAAGGTGAAGTTTTTGCCTCCTAATACCACTCCTCTCCTGCAGCCCATGGACCAGCAGGTTATTGCAAACTTCAAAAAACTGTACACAAAAGCTCTGTTTGAAAGGTGCTTTGTAGTGACCTCAGAAACTCAATTGACTCTAAGAGAGTTTTGGAGAGATCACTTTAATATCCTCAATTGTGTAAACCTGATAGGTAAGGCTTGGGAGGGAGTGACTAAGAGGACCTTGAACTCTGCTTGGAAGAAACTGTGGCCAGAATGTGTAGACCAAAGGGATTTTGAAGGGTTTCAGGCTAACCCTGGGAATCCTATGCCAGTTGAGGAATCCATTGTGGCATTGGGAAAGTCCTTGGGGTTGGAGGTTAGTGGGGATGATGTGGAAGAGTTGGTGGAGGAGGACAATGAAGAACTAACCACTGATGAGCTGCTAGATCAACTTCAACAGCAAGAGGCCAGACCTGAGGAAACTGCTTCGGAGGAGGGGAGAGAGAAATTGAAGAAGTTGCCTACTTCAAAGATTAAGGAAATGTGTGGAATGTGGCTTAAAGTGCAAACCTTTTTTGATGACAATCACCCTAACACAGCTATTGCAAGCCGTGCTGGTGACTATTACACTGACACTGTTGTGAAACACTTTAGGAAAGTCATAAAGGAACAAGAGGTACAGGCCACTATGGACAGATATGTTGTGCGACAGAAGTCCAGTGACTCTGAAGCTGGTCCTAGTGGCATTAAAAGAAGAAGGGAAGTAACCCCAGAAAAGGACTTGACACCTCAAGTCTTAATGGAAGGGGATTCCCCTTCTAAACACTAAGACTCTCTCCTCCTCCCATCCCATCAATCATCACCAGATCCTCAATAAAGGTAAGTGTCATGTAACTGTGCATGCCTTTTTCAGTTTGTGTGTATTAAAATTAATATTTCATGTGGTAAAAATTTTTTTTTTCATACTTTGGGGTGTCTTGCATGGATTAATTTGATTTCCATTATTTCTTATGGGGAAAATTCATTCGCATAACGATAATTTCGCATAACAATGAGCTCTCAGGAACGGATTAATATCGTTATGCGGGGGTCCACTGTACTTCCATATCCTCAAGCACATTCCTCCTCACAGTCTCCAACATTTCTTGGATCTCACCCACTGTCTCCAACAATTTCACAACCCAATCCCCGAGTACATCTTGGTTAGTGAGCAAATAGAGATAGACACGTAAGGCAGAGCAATACACTTATTTTAGACATTTCGCTCAGTAGTGAGTTCTATCAGATTTGAGGATAACACACATGTGCAACACTTGTAGATGTTTCGCCAACCAGTGGCTTTATCAGTTCAATATAATTATAAGTGGAGACAGTGAACGACATGAAGCAGTCTGAGATAAACAGTTCCTTAGCCTTGATAAATGTTCAGCAGATACCCGACGATGGAGACTTATATACTGGAGACACTGAGACAGTTGAAGTGAAGTTTGTAGACGATGTCACACGTGGATGGAGACTACCTGTGACATCTTCTATTAAGACCCTGTGGGTCTTAGTCAAGAGACATGCTCACTGATCACAAGATCTACTCACCCTCAAAAGACTGAGGAAGAAAATGTAGAGAAAAACTGTGTATGTGTGTGTACTCACCTATTTGTAATTACAGGGATTGAGTCACAGGTCCTGGCCCCGCCTCTTCACTAGTCGCTACTATGTCCACTCTCTCCCTGCTCCATGAGCTTTATCGGATCTTTTCTTAAAGATATGTATGGATCCTGCCTCCATTACATTACTCTCTAGATTGTTCCACTTCCTGACAACTCTGTGACTGAAGAAATACTTCCTAATATCTCTGTGACTCATTTGAGTTTTCAGCTTCCAGTTGTGACCCCTTGTTCCTGTGTCCCATCTCTGAAACATTCTGTCCCTATCCATCTTGGCAATTCCTCTCAGTATTTTGTATGTCGTTATCATGTGCCCCCTATCCCACTTGTTCCCTAGTGTCGTCAGGTTGATTTCCCCTAGCTCCGGGAATAGTCTTGTTGCAAACCTTTGCACTTTCTCTAATTTTCTGATGAGCTTGGCCAGGTGTGAGTTCCATACTGGTGCTGCATACTCCAGTATGGGCCTGAAATACATGGTGTACAGTGTCTTGAATGACTCTTTACTCAAATGTTCTTAGGTCTGCCAGGCACACACATGCTGCAGCAGTTATTTGGTTGATGTGCATCTCAAATGTGCTCAAAATGCTACTGACCCTAAGATCCTTTTCTTTGAGTGAGGTTTGCAACCTTTGGCCCCCCTAGCCTGTACTCTGTCTGCGGTGTTCTTTGACCTTCCCCAATCTTCATGACTTTGCACTTGGCGGGGTTAAACTCCAGGAGCCAGTCACTGGACCAAGCTTGCAGCCTGTCCAGATCCCTTTGTAGTCCTACCTGATCCTCATTTGTTTGAATTCTCCACATTAGCTTCACATCATCTGCAAACAGGACACCTCTGAAATGGTCAATTCTGTCATGTCATTCACATATACGTACCAGAAACAGCACCGGCCCTAGGACTGACCCATGTGGATCACAAGTGCCCATTCTGACACCTAGTCACGTACCATGACTCGTTTCCTTCTTATCAGGTATTCTCTGATCCATTACAGTGCCTTTTCTGTTATTCCTGCCTGCTCCTCTAGCTATTGCACTAATCTCTTGTGCAGAACTGTCAAAAGCCTTCTTACAGTCCAAGAAAATGCAGTCTACCCACTCCTCTCTCTCTCCTGTCTTACTTCTGTTACCTTGTCATAAAACTCCAGTAGGTTTGACACAGGATTGCCCTTCCCTGAAACCATGCTGGTTATCATGTATATGCTCATTCCCTTCTAGGCACTCCAAAACTCTTCTGATAATTTTCTCCATGACTATGCATACTATATATGTCATTTAGTCTGTGTGTGCGAGTAATTCCGTATTGGAGATTGCGAGATGATCCCTAGCTCAGTGATATGTATAAAATTATTATCACGTTTATATTCACAGAGAAATGTTGAACATAATGGACTGACACAGTGCCCATGTAGTCGTAGGTAATGAAGACTTTTATTTGAGGTATAATAACAGACTTATGAACTGACTCCACCAACTCAGGTGTAGTGAACCAATACTTCAATAAACCAATTGAACATGATAAAAAACAGAACAAAAAAAAAACTTGCAGCTTGAGATTGCAATTTAAGTTTAATTAAATAAAGAAAATTACTGAAGACATGTGCATTTGAAAATATGTGAAATTATACATGTGATGATTAACTTTGAGTTCAGAATTTTACATTATTATTATCATTAAAGGAAGAAACAATTTTGGATTTAAGAAAGCAAGAAAGTCACTCACACAAGACATGACTCTTCTGTTCTTATATAATACTTATATAATACTTATATAATACTTGGTGGGGGAGTACAGTTAGTATGGCCTCCCCCCCCCCTCACACATATTCGCCTGTTCTCTCTTTAACAATAATAATAATAATAATAATAGGATCACAGTAGAATGACATGGAAAGCATATAAATCTATAGGGGAAGGAAGGCGGGGTAGGGGTCGTCCTCGAAAGGGTTGGAGAGAGGGGGTAAAGGAGGTTTTGTGGGTAAGGGGCTTGGACTTCCAGCAAGCGTGCGTGAGCGTGTTAGATAGGAGTGAATGGAGACGAATGGTACTTGGGACCTGACGATCTGTTGGAGTGTGAGCAGGGTAATATTTAGTGAAGGGATTCAGGGAAACCGGTTATTTTCATATAGTCGGACTTGAGTCCTGGAAATGGGAAGTACAATGCCTGCACTTTAAAGGAGGGGTTTGGGATATTGGCAGTTTGGAGGGATATGTTGTGTATCTTTATATGTTTATGCTTCTAGACTGTTGTATTCTGAGCACCTCTGCAAAAACAGTGATAATGTGCGAGTGTGGTGAAAGTGTTGAATGATGATGAAAGTATTTTCTTTTTGGGGATTTTCTTTCTTTTTTGGGTCACCCTGCCTCGGTGGGAGACGGCCGACTTGTTGAAAAAAAAAAAAAAAAAAAAAAAAATAATAATAATAGGTTTATTTCTTCGTAAAGGTTACAATGTGTAATTACAATTTTGATTTACTAAGTACAAAGATAGCCACTATCATGCCGAGGCATTTCGGGCAAACTAATCCTAACACATAGTAACTAATTAAAACTAGGTAAGATAATAGTACATAGTAATTATTACTTAAAACTAAACATAGAATAGTGGTTAGCTGTTATACAATCTTATTTGGACTTATGTATACTAGTACAAAATCTAATTTACAAGGAATGGTGCAGATGGCAATATTTTATGGAATGGCAGAATTAAAAGCCAGGTCACATGATAAAACTAGTCAGTAGATGTTTGGTTGATTTGGTTAATATTGTGAGATAAGATGATTTTTTAGCAGAGTCCTAAATTTATAAGCTGTCTGGGGATCCTTGACCTGTTCCGGTAGCAAGTTCCAGATCTCTGGGCCTTTTATGTGCATAACATTCTTGCACAGTGAAAGTTTTCCTCAAAGGATGTTAAAAAGGGCCTTATGCCTTGTATTGTGACTGTGTATTCTGTTGTAACTATCAAGGAGTAGTTTTAGGGAAGGGTTTATAGTGGAGTTTAAAGTTCTGTATATGTAGTAGGCACAATAATAAGAGTGTATGTCTTGTACATTTAGCAAGTTGAGTCTTTTGAAAAGTGGTGGAGTGTGCTGTTTAGCACAGGAGCTGGTTATCACCCCCACAGCAGCTTTTTGTTGGATTAAGGGTCTAAGGTGGTTGGCTGTGGTTGAGCCCCAGGCACAGATACCATAGGTGAGGTAAGGATACATTAGAGTGGTACAGGGTAAGGAGAGTTGTTTGTGGTACATAGTAGCGTATCTTGGAAAGGATTCCTACTGATTTGGAAATTTTCTTGGCTATGTGATGGGTATGGGACTGAAATTTAAGATTACAGTCAAAGAGAAGACCTAGAAATTTGCCCTCCGTGTGTCTTGATATAGGGAAACCATTTAACAGTATGTTAAGTTGAATATTTGAGGCTCTGTTGCCAAACAGCATGAAGTAAGTTTTGTTTATGTTAAGTGTGAGTTTGGTGGTCATCATCCAAGCATATATCTTTAGCAGTTCATTGTTTACAGTGTTTTCAAGCACAGCTGGGTCTGAATGGGAGCAGACATATATAGTGTCATCTGCAAATATAACTGGTGTAAGGAGTTGGGATGCATTGGGGAGATCATTGATGTAGATGAGAAAGAGGAGTGGGCCTCGGACACTACCTTGGGGTACTCCTACAGCTACAGGTTGGATAGCAGAGTTGACTCCATTTGCATGCACATACTGGTATCTGTCGTTAAGATAGGATTTTAGGTAGTCAAGAGAATGTCCTCTTATGCCGTAATGATTCAGTTTGAGGTGCAAGAGACTGTGGTCAAATGTGTCAAATGCTTTTCCTAGGTCGATACTGAGCCCCAGGGGATATTCATTCTTATCAAGAGCTGTGTATATTAGGTCAAGAATTTGTATAATAGCTCCATTCATGCTTTTTTTTGGTCTAAATCCAAACTGGCATGGGTTAAGTATGTTGTTGGATGTAAGGTAGAAGTCGCTTTTGTATTATTTTTTCAAATATCTTGGATAGTAAGGGCAAGTTTGATAAGGGTCTGTAATTGTTCAAATCAGTTGGATCTCCACCTTTGTGGATCTGGGTGACCTTTGCTGTCTTGAGTATGGATGGGAAGGTTGAGGAAGCTATAGATTTGTTAAACATTGTTGCAATAATGGGCAACAGTTCTGGTGCAGCTTTTTTATATATGAATGGCGGCAAGTTATCTAGATCACCTGATATGTTTTTTAATGATTTAATGATGAGTGAGACTTCAGTGGGATTAGTTGGAGCTAGAAATAGAGTATTTGGATAGTTGCCAGTGAGGTACTCGCTCTGATGGGTATTTGAGCTAGGAATTTGACTCGCTAGCTTTGATTCTACAGTAGAGAAGAAGACATTAAATTTGTCGGCCGTGTCAATAGGTTGTATGTGAGGTTCATCTGGTTTAGTTAAGTATCTCTCTATTTCCAGTCGGTTTCCTTGAGCCCAAAATTTTGGAGAGGGTCTGCCAGGTACACAAATAACCCGCACATAAAAGAGAGAAGCTTACGACGATGTTTCGGTCTGACTTGGACCATTTACAAAGTCACACCGACCAAAACGTTGTCGTAAGCTTCTCTCTTATGTGCAGGTTATTTGTGTATCGTTCCAGTCATGGTATTGTGCCTTTTTGTTATTTATCTGCCAGGTACTTCTCATGTCACCTTTCATTTCACTAAATCTATTTTCACAATACATTTGCTTTGATTTATGTATTAGTTTTGTTAGTATTGATGTGTATCTTTTAGTAAATTCTTTAGTAATTAAGCCTAATCTGAACTGCTTTTCAATTTGGTGTTTTTTATTAATAGATTTGAGGATACTTTTTGTTAGCCATGGGCTGTTTAGCCTCTTTTCTGTGATCTGTTTCGTTTTGATTGGGCAATGTTTGTTGTAGAGGTTTAGGGTTTTATGTAAAAAAAATTTTGATGTCTTTATCGATATTATTACTGTCCAGCTCTCTCTGCCAATAAATGGCACCTAGAGCTAGTTTTAGGTTGTTTATTGATGTCTCATCATGCAGGCAAAATGAGATCTTTCTTGTTTCTTGAGGCAGTTTAGATAAGTTGGTTATGAGAAAGGTAGGATAGTGGTCTGTGGTGTTATCTGTGATTATACCTGCTTGTAGTGGGGATATTATGTTGGTCCAGATATGGTCGAGTAACGAGGGACTTGTGTCAGAGATTCTTGCTGGCTTTGTTACAGTGGGTAGCAATAAGCTGTTGCTCACAGCATTTGTGAAATCAGTTACTGGAGAGTCGGTTGCTTGGATAAGGTTGATGTTGAAATCTGCTAGTATCAGATGGTGTTTATTCAACTCTTACTCAATTATCATATTTCTAAGGTTATTGCTAAAAGTGTAAGTGTTTGAGTGTGGTAGTCTGTAGACTGCACCAACTGTTATAGGTTTCTTAAGTGTTCTTGATGTTAATTTAGCTATTATATATTCACCGTTTTCGTCCCGTACATTAGTTGATTTCACACATTCTAGTTCATCAGAGTAATAGATGGCAGTGCCTCCTCCTGATTGGTCGAGACTACAGTTATGTATGGCTGTGTAACCAAGTATGGTAAATATGTCTGTCAGATCTTGTCTGAGCCAGGTTTCAGTAAGTATAATGAAAGTTATAGTAGCATTTAGAGACTTAAGTAATGCAATGAGGTCATCATAGTGTTTACTCAATAATCTAGCATTGTAGTTGAAGATTGTAATGTTCTTGTTGACACTGAGAAGAGTATTAGCCTGACTAGCAGTGTAGTAATGGCAGTTACTGTTTGGACTATGTGTGCTGTTCAATAAGAGGTTGATATCAGGATCAATACTTACATTCATAACGGGTACGTAGAGAAATAGCCATTACAAGTATTAAAGAACAAAAAGACCAAAGCAATGATGTTAAACCACTAACAATTATGAACTTATGAACTAAGATAGTTAATTTAAATCTAAAAATATAATGGGGCTACTGAAAATTAAAATAAAACACTTTATCACCTTGATTATTTCAAAGTTAAAAGTTATGGTTTCAGGTATAAAATAAGACAGAGAATAAAACACTTAAGTACCTGGACTAGCACCTTGAATAGCGCCTTAAGTGTCTTAAGTAGCTGGGAATTAATTACCGTTATTCACTAACAGTTATGAAAATATGGATTAGAATAAGGGTAAATTCTACTAAACTACAGCACTGAACATGGTTGATAATGTGTTGAGATATGTCTTAACAAGGTTCAGTCAAACCAGTGAATGAGAGGAAACATGCTAGTTCTTGATCATTTGTTATTTCAAACCTACGACCCGTGTCTGATAATTTTACCACGATAATGTCATCACGAGTAAAGCACTGTTTTATTGATGCATTATCACGCTTAAGTTTTCGAAGTCTGTATAATAGGTTCTGACGTTTTTTAGTTAGGCACTCATTTATATACACATTACTCTGTTTCTTTATGGAGGAACTTATTAGATCACTTTTTACATCAGTGGTATTGAATTTTAACCTAACACTTTGTTGTTGACCCGGCTTGCCTAGCAGTCGGGCCTCCTGGATATCACTGGTTTTAATGTTAACTTTTATCTCATCTTTTATTAGTTGGAGTGCTTTGATGGTGCAATTCTCATTGTTTGTATCTGGTGGTAAGGTAGAGCTGGTTAAAATGACAGTCTAGGAGCTTGTCTTGTTCAATCATATCACTTTGATACTGGAAGCATGCATTCCACTGGGATTCCATGTTTAACTTCCAGTCTTGTGTAGCTTCTGACAGCTTGGTGGTGAGAGAATTTATTTGTTTAGCATGTGTGTCTATAGTTGAATGTAGGTTTTCTTGTTCTTTAGACGAGTTTATTAATGATGTCAGTTTGTTTTCTAGTTCACTAATCTTTGAGTTTTGTGTCGTAAGATGATATTCAAGGTCTTTAATTCTCGTGTTTTGGGTATGTAGTGAGCACTTTAGGTCCATGATGAGTTTTTCATAGGTTTTGTTTTGTCGTCTTAGCATACTATTTTCCTGTAGAATTTTATCAATGGAGTCGGGTCGTTGTTGAGGACTGAATTCCTGGGTTATACCTTTGGGTGTTGACGAGTTGTAATCTATGTTGCCGTTTGAGGTGAAGAAGTCTCAGGTGTTATCCGTAGTTGTAGACAAGTCAGCTTGGGTGCGAATCATGGATGAGGATGAGTGTTGAGAGAATCCGGAGAAGGTTTTGTATTTATTACTTGGAGTGCTAAACCCATAGGGGCTATACAGTTCCTCTTGAAAGGCTCTCCCTCTCCACCCCATCTCACTGGATACTAACACTCCCTCCACCTCCCTCTTCCCAGCATCCTGATGGTGGAGTGCCAGCATCCTGAGTGGAAGGAGCCATCACCCTCCCCCTTGCCCCAGGCACTGATCTCCACACCCACCCACACCATGGGGATGGAGGGGTGGCTAACTCTGGATAATATGGCTGGTTGGTTTGGTAAGGTCTGTCAGGAAACAGGACAAGTGTTTCCTGACACAGATCTTAGCCATATGATAACCCACAGCTGGAGCTTTTGGTCATCTGACTGAGGCCTTCCAATGGCTTATTGGTCCACACTTTTAAAAATTATGATCATATTTATACCCATTTTTTTTGTTAAATGGCCTGTAGTAACAGTGTATAATATAAATTACAGAAATTATGAAGCATATGAATCAGGGTTGAACTGTATTTAGGAATTCACAAATAACTCACATTTAACAGAGGAACCTTAAGCATTAGCATTAGTTTATACAAAATGTATTGCATACTTTTGTACCTAACAATATTTTATTATGTGTAAACTACATTATCTGTATACTCTATAAAAGAAATAAAAAAAGTGAATTTGAATTTATGGTAACATCTCAGTCCATCCTGGACCACTGTAACATGAAAATAGTCTATGATGGAATGTCGTCATAATTAATTAAAACTAAGTGCTAAACCCACAAGGGCCATACATTATTATTATAATCATAACTAAGCACTAAACCCACAGGGGTCATGTAGACTGTCATCACAAGATTCCTTTCCTATGTGCAAGTTATCTGTTTATTCTTCTAACCATAGTAATATATATGTTTTTACTGTGTACAGTGGACCCCCGGTTAACGATTTTAATCCGTGCAAGAGGGGTAATTGTTATGCGAAATAATCGTTATGTGAATGAATTTTCCCCATAAGAAATAATGGAAATAAAATTAATCCGTGCAAGACACCCAAAAGTATGAAAAAAAAAATTTTTTACCACATGAAATGTTAATTTTAATACACACAAACTGAAAAAGGCATGCACAATTACATGACACTTACTTTTATTGAAGATCTGGTGATGATTGATGGGATGGGAGGAGGGGAGAGAGAGTGTTAGTGTTTAGAAGGGGAATCCCCTTCCATTAGGACTTGAGGTAGCAAGTCCTTTTCTGGGGTTACTTCCCTTCTTCTTTTAATGCCACTAGGGCCAGCTTCAGAGTCACTGGACTTCTTTCGCACAAGATATCTGTCCATAGTGGCCTGTACCTCTCGTTCCTTTATGACTTGCCTAAAGTTTTTCACAACATTGTCAGTGTAATAATCACCAGCACGGCTTGCAATAGCTGTGTGAGGGTGATTTTCATCCATGAAGGTTTGCACTTCAAGCCACTTTGCACAGATTTCCTTTATCTTTGTAGTAGGCAACCTCTTCAATTTCTCTCTCCCCTCCTCTGAACCAGTTTCCCCAGGTCTGGCCTCTTGCTCTTGAAGTTGATCTATCAGCTCATCAGTAGTTAGTTCTTCATTGTCCTCCTCCACCAACTCTTCCACATCCTCCCCACTAACCTCCAACCCCAAGGACTTTCCCAATGCCACAATGGATTCCTCAACTGGCATAATCCTCTCAGGGTTAGCCTCAAACCCTTCAAAATTCCTTTTGTCTACACATTCTGGCCACAGTTTCTTCCAAGCAGAGTTCAAGGTCTTCTTAGTCACTCCCTCCCAAGCCTTACCTATAAGGTTTACACAATTGAGGATATTAAAGTGCTCTCTCCAAAACTCTCTTAGAGTCAGTTGAGTTTCTGAGGTCACTACAAAGCACCTTTCAAACAGAGCTTTTGTGTACAGTTTTTTGAAGTTTGCAATAACCTGCTGGTCCATGGGCTGCAGGAGAGGAGTGGTATTAGGAGGCAAAAACTTCACCTTAATGAAGCTCATGTCCCCATAAAGTCGCTCTGCCACGTCTGTAGGATGACCAGGGGCATTGTCTAACACCAGGAGGCACTTAAGGTCTAATTTCTTTTCAGTTAGGTAATCTTTCACATTGGGGGCAAATGCATGGTGTAACCAGTTATAGAAAAAGTCCCTAGTGACCCATGCCTTACTGTTTGCCCTCCACAGCACACACAAATTATCCTTGAGGACATTCTTTTGCCTGAACGCTCTGGGAGTTTCAGAGTGATACACTAATAAAGGCTTAACTTTGCAATCACCAGTAGCATTGGCACACATCAACAAAGTAAGCCTGTCTTTCATAGGCTTATGTCCTGGGAGTGCCTTTTCCTCCTGAGTAATGTAGGTCCTGCTTGGCATTTTCTTCCAGAACAGGCCTGTTTCATCACAATTAAACACTTGTTCAGGTTTCAGTCCTTCACTGTCTATGTACTCCTTGAATTCCTGCACATATTTTTCAGCCGCTTTGTGGTCCGAACTGGCAGCCTCACCATGCCTTATCACACTATGGATGCCACTACGCTTCTTAAATCTCTCAAACCAACCTTTGCTGGCCTTAAATTCACTCACATCATCACTAGTTGCAGGCATTTTTTTAATTAAATCCTCATGCAACTTCCTAGCCTTTTCACATATGATCGCTTGAGAGACGCTATCTCCTGCTAGCTGTTTTTCATTTATCCACACCAATAAGAGTCTCTCAACATCTTCCATCACTTGCGATCTTTGTTTCGAAAACACAGTTAAACCTTTGGCAAGAACAGCTTCCTTGATTGTCTTTTTGGTGCCCACAATAGTAGCGATGGTTGATTGGGGTTTCTTGTACAACTTGACTAGGTCGGCGATACGCACTCCACTTTCATACTTATCAATGATCTCTTTCTTCATTTCAATGGGAATTCTCACCCTTATTGGTGTAGGGTTGGCACTAGAAGCTTTCTTGGGGCCCATGGTCACTTATTTTCCAGAAACAGCACCGAAAACACTGTAATAATACGAAATATTCCGAGTGTATGCTTGGATGTTACCGCGGAGGCTGGCTGGTAAACAATGGCACGGGCGGCACATGTGAGGCTGGCTGAGGGCGCACATTGGACGCGTCTCGGACGAAAATCGTTGAGCGGGTTTTTAATCGGTATGCGCGGCAAAATTTTTGCGATTAAAGCAAGCGGTATGCGAAATAATCGCTATGTGATGCCATCGTTATGCGGGGGTCCACTGTATTCAGTTTATGAAATTTATCAATGTCTGCCATTACAACAGTAAGTCTCCAGGTGTTGTGCCCCTACAGAAGGCAGAAGCTCTCTGACTCCAGCAGGTGCCCAGAGACAGTGCTTGGAGCTTTGCTAAGGACACTGGGACCGCTGGCTCTGACTTACTGAGGAACCATCTTCCAGCCTCCCCTATGACACTGTCGTCCCCAGCACTTCCTCTCGCTTCCATCACCACCTCCCTCGTAGCCACCCTTGCACCTTCTGCAGAATCTACTCACCAGCTGGTTTCATCTTCTTTGCCAAATTCATTGCAAAATTCTTCCTCCTTTTCAGTTACCACCTCCTCCATTCCCTCTTCCTCATCTATTTCCTCACTTACTTCTCTCTCTACTAATTTCTCCTCTTCCATTTTGTCATCATCCTCTAATTCTTCTTTCCCATCTTTCTCATCTTCCACCTCCTCCCACTTACTTACCTCTTTTCCAACTTCTACTCCTCCTGCATCTTCTCCTCCTGAACCTGCTGTTACCTCTCCATCTTTCTTGAAATCCTTCTCTTTATTTCTCACCTCCCAATCCTCTGTCAAGTCCATGGATACCCTGCCCCCCACTGCTGGGGTAAAGACAGACAGAGTGAGAAGGGAGGCTGTGGAGGGTGGCAGAAAAAGGAGAGAATTGGTGGAAGAAGCCAGGAAGAGGAGGGAAGCAGTTGAGGAAGTCTGGAAGAGGAAGGGAGAGGTACAGATAGCAGCTTCATTGACTGCTGGAGAGCAGCAAATGCTGCTACTCCACAGTCTGAGAGCTGCTACAGGTTGGTAGAAACATCAGCCATTGCTCTTGTTCATATTAATTTATATGTACATTCCACTGTCAACAACACAGACACCTCATTCATATTTATGAATAACCTGATTATCTATTTAAGTTATATCTATTTCAATATTATTAATTATAATAATGGATAATGCTAAACTTGGGGTTGTATAACAACTGGGAAATGGGAAATAATCAGGTTTGATTCGAGGAAAGAAAGAGTGGCTCCACTTCTTTGGATCAAAAAATGTTCAACATCAAGGTCTTCCCCTTGAAGTGAATATACCATACAGTATCGAGAAATATTGTATACTACAAAACAAAAATGTGGACAACTCAGTGACATTCATTCTAGACTGAATATATAAATAAAGTAAGTGTAGTGTCCACTTCCTTTCTCTCTCCTCAGCTACAGCCATGTCCACAGACTCCACTCTGGAAGACAAGGCATTATCCCTCAGCACTACCAAAATATTTGGATTCAAGACTATTCTCATAAGTCTGATATACTTCTCTTTTGGAGTCTTTCTGTACCAGACAATCCGGTGGGCTGTTGAAAAGCGGGTGCCAAGTGCTTTAATAACCACCTCCAGTAACACTGGCAGATGTGTGGATGGTGCAGACTACCAGGCTGCCTTCTTACTTCACACCTTGAATAAAGTATGTACCTCATTAATATATAAGTTCTATTTTCTTTGTGATTTCAATCTAGTGTGAATAATAGTCAAAAATTTCTAATACAAATCTTATGAGCAGTTATCTATCCTCTCCTCCCTACCTCAGATGCCTGAGGTGGCAGTGGAGGCAGTACTTCTGAGCGAGAAGGGGTCAGAGGTATGGGTGAGGCAGCCTCCATGTCTCCCTGTATATCTAGGTCACCTCAATCTCTTTCACCAGCATCAACCTCAAGACGATAGCTCTAATCTCCATCATTCAGCAGTCAGGTAAATTTTCACTTTCATTTTAGTCATTGTCAACTTCTGTCATGACTTAGTTTTTTTGTACATATAATATTTGATGGTATTTGTGTTAGCTTAGTTTATATGTTGCTTTGTTGCATGCATTTCCTGCGGTATATCATGTGATTGCTTTTGTCATTAAAAAGCAAGTTGATTTAAAGAGTATATTGTTAATACAGCTCTGCTATGTGAGTTTGGGTGGAGGACAAGTATCCTGAAGTTAAACCATACCCCCGGCCGGGATTGAACCCGCGGTCATAGAGTCTCAAAACTCCAGCCCGTCGCATTAGCCACTAGACCAGCTAGCCACAATAAGATTCATCCAACTAGGTATATTTCTACACCATAGGAAAGTTAGCACAGGCACCTCTGTGACCACAAATGCAAGTTTTTACAGACGAATCTCCAGCTAGCGTGGCCGTGACAAACTCTAGCTCAAGTCCCTTCACTGCCGTCAACATGACTCAAGAAATCGTAATGACACGATTGCAAATAAACCATACCCCCGGCCGGGATTGAACCCGCGGTCATAGAGTCTCAAAACTCCAGCCCGTCGCGTTCTATGACCGCGGGTTCAATCCCGGCCGGGGGTATGGTTTATTTGCAATCGTGTCATTACGATTTCTTGAGTCATGTTGACGGCAGTGAAGGGACTTGAGCTAGAGTTTGTCACGGCCACGCTAGCTGGAGATTCGTCTGTAAAAACTTGCATTTGTGGTCACAGAGGTGCCTGTGCTAACTTTCCTATGGTGTAGAAATATACCTAGTTGGATGAATCTTATTGTGGCTAGCTGGTCTAGTGGCTAACGCGACGGGCTGGAGTTTTGAGACTCTATGACCGCGGGTTCAATCCCGGCCGGGGGTATGGTTTATTTGCAATCGTGTCATTATGATTTCTTGAGTCGAGTCGAATCTTGAAGTTCTGTTGCCCTCCTCATTGACTTCATGGAGTAGTAACTGCAGCCTCTTGCCAACAAGGCTATGCCCACTCCATCACTCCTAACTCCACTACACCTCAGCCAGACCACCTCACCTCACCTACCTCCATTACACCTTAGCTAGACCACCTCTTACTTCCCCTACCCCCACTACACTTTGGCCAGACCGTCAGACCCACATTATACAGGGTAACAGTCATTTCGGAGCAAAAGAGATTCTAACAGAATACACTAAAGCCTATAAATTGGAAAAAAAGTGGTTATTATACAGAATTCCCAGAAAGGGCTAAATCCATATGGATCACTCAGCTATGTTCTCCTGTATTATTATTATAATCATGCGGAGAGTGCTGAACACACAGGACACATTGAAGTTAAATCCAAGAAAGGTGAGGTGTAACTGTTCTTTTAACATCATTAAATCTTCATACTCAGTATTTCACATATTTCCTATTAGGAATAAAATATTTTATCACCTTTTATACTTGGTATTCTAACGTTGGCACTTTCCTTATAAAAGTGAAAAAAAAATATTTTTGTATATCTCAAACTAGACCTCCTATACTGAAAAAAAAAGTGTTTTCATTTCTGATTTTATGAAATCAAATCTATGAGATCCTAGGTAGTAGGTTGGTAAACAGCAACCGCCCAGGGAGGTACTACTGTCCTGCCAAGTGAGTGTACAACGAAAACCTGTAATTGTTTTACATGATGGTAGGATTGCTGGTGTCTTTTGTCTGTCTCATAAACATGCAAGATTTCAGGTATGTCTTGTTACTTCTACTTACACTTAGGTCACACTACACATACATGTACAAGCATATATATACACACACCCCTCTAGGTATTCTTCTATTTTCTTTCTAGTTCTTGTTCTTGTTTATTTCCTCTTATCTCCATGGGGAAGTGGAACAGAAGTCTTCCTCCATAAGTCATGCGTGTTGTAAGAGGCGACTAAAATGCCGGGAGCAAGGGGCTAGTAACCCCTTCTCCCGTATAAATTACTAAATTTAAGAGAAACTTTCGTTTTTTTGGGGGGCCACCCTGCCTTGGTGGGATACGGCCGGTGTGTTGAAAGAAAGAAATCTATGAGATATTATTGTGAAGCATATACATGCTAAATTGTAGGTGATCATGCCCATGTATGTGCACAATGTACATATAGATATGTGCAAATGCTCCACTGTGCATATTACCTGGAGTTTACCTGGAGAGGGTTTCGGGGGTCAACAACCCCACGGCTCGGTCTGAGACCAGGCCTCGTGGTGGATCAGGATCTGATCAACCAGGTTGTTACCGCTGGCCGCATGCAAACTGACATACGAACCACAGCCCGGTTGGTCAAGTACTGACTTTAGGTGCCTGTCCAGTGCCTTTAAGAAGGCACTGGACAGGCAGGGGTCTATTGGTAATCCCCTTTATGTATGCTGGGAGGCAGTTGAACAGTCTTGGGGCCTGGACACTTATTGTGTTGTCTCTCAATGTACTCATGGCACCCCTGCTTTTCATTGGGGGAATGTTGCATCTCCTGCCGAGTCTTTTGCATTCATAGGGAGTGATTTTCGTGTGCAGGTTTGGTACCAATCCCTCCATCTTCCAAGTGTATATTATCACGTATCTCTCTCACCTGTGTTCGAGGGCCAACATATACAGATTATAATCATTATACAGGTCCACATCTCTTTATCTGAAATTCTGAAATTTGAAAAGTTCCAAAAACCAAAGTTTTTTCATGGAGTGTGGAGCATCAGTCATCTCACCACCTGTGGTGGTGCATTTTAAAAGGATAAAGTAGAAAAAAATCTTTTCCCGATTGTAATGACACCACAAGAATGAAATTTGATGGAAAACTGATGGAATTCCGCTCTCACGAAGTTAGCAACCTTGGCAATATTTACAAATCAGCGATATCGCCCACTTTGAGCCCTATTTCCGGCTAATTCCATTGTTCCAGTCGACCAAACTCATAGCTATTTCTTTAGAACTCCATTTTTTCTATCGATTGAGTACAAGAAACTGCCCATTTACCAATTTCAACTACCCAGTAACGTGGTCAGAAATTTGCAATTTGGCCAATTTCACGAAAATTAAAAAAATATGACAATTTCAAAATAAGGTCCAGAATGAACAATGCAGACATTCCTGGCTCTAAAATAACATTTTCTTTGTTCATCAGTCATGTCTCCAGGCCCCTGTGATATTACTCTTGCTTTCTATTTTGAATTTTTATTCAAACAAAAAATAGAAGATTTACTGTTATGCAGACTACTGCAATATTGTAATAATTGTACAAATAATGTCAACCCATTCATGACTGCATATTAAAATGAGTATTTGGACATTTATTGGAAAATGACATCATTTGTTTACTTTTGAACATCAGCAAAAATCAAACATATCCCCTACTTTGAGCTCCATTTCAAGGTTATTTTCATAGTAAAACCAATCAATATCACCTCTATTTCTATAATGTTTTCCATTCTATCAAATGAGACCAAGAAAATGAGAATGCAACCATAAATACTATACAAAAATACACCACAAAGTCGGCGTTTTAATCAAAAAACACGATCTGAGATTTTTTTTCTCATTATGCACTGCATGCTGCAGGATTTATTTTATATGGTGCACACTGACCACACAGACCCATTCTCTCACATGTAGGCCTACCAGCTTTCTCCTGCTTGATTTTAAGCCGCTAGAATTTATGAGTATACATACGTCAAACACGGTGGCTCGTAAGACGTATATATACGACCGAAACAGTCAAATGGTTAAAAGAATAGTGTGGATGTTGTAATATCAAGGGTTATTTGAATTGTATGCTTCTGGCAAGACAGCCATAGATGAATGATGGTAAATGTGTTTTTATTTATGAATCAATCTACCATAGCAGTAGATACATCGTCTTCTTCTTTCAACGTACCAGCCGTATTTCACTAAGATGGGGTGGCCCAAAAGGAGAAACAAAAGTTTCTCCTTTTAAATTTAGTAATATATACAGGAGAAGGGGTTACTAGCCCCTTGCTCCCGGCATTTTAATTGCCTCTTATGACACGCATGGCTTATGGAGAAAGAATTCTGTTCCACTTTCCCATGGAGATAAGAGGAAATAAACAAGAACAAGAACTAGAAAGAAAATGGAAGAAAACCCAGAGGGGTATGTATATATATATATATATATGCTTGTAGGTAGTAGGTTGGTAGACAGCAACCGCCCAGGGAGGTACTACCGTCCTGCCAAGTGAGTGTAAAACGAAAGCCTGTAATTGTTTTACATGATGGTAGGATTGCTGGTGTCTTTTGTCTGTCTCAAATATGCAAGATTACAGGTAAGTCTTGCTACTTCTACTTACACTTAGGTCACACTACACATACATGTACAAGCATATATATACACACCCCTCTGGGTTTTCTTCTATTTTCTTTCTAATTCTTGTTCTTGTTTATTTCCTCTTATCTCCATGGGAAAGTGGAACAGAATTCTTCCTCTGTAAGCCATGCGTGTTGTAAGAGGTGACTAAAATGCCGGGAGCAAGGGGCTAGTAACCCCTTCTCCTGTATATATTACTAAATTTAAAAGGAGAGACTTCAGTTTTTTCTTTTGGGCCACCCCACCTCAGTGGGATACGGCTGGTACGTTGAAAGAAGAAATATGCTTGTACATGTATGTGTAGTGTGACTTAAGTGTAAGTAAAAGTAACAAGATGTACCTGAAATCTTGCATGTTTATGAGACAGAAAAAAGGACACCAGCAATCCTACCATCATGTAAAACAATTACAGGCTTTCATTTTACACTCACTTGGCAGGACGGTAGTACCTCCTTGAGCAGCTGCTGTCTACCAACCTACTACCTAGAGTAGATACATAGTAAGGTAAAAAAAAAGTACTGTAATAAATAGGCACTGCTGTATATTGTATTATTACAATGAGTTCTCAAATTTTAACATACCTGTATGCTATTAAGTAGTTGAGAACAACCCCCCACAGGTCTGGAATTCGTCCTCAGGGTGCTAGACGTACGGAAGCACAACCATAGAGCAGAACCAATGCCCTGCAATCAACTCCTTCAACCAGTTCACCTGGCATGTACTGACTACCTGAGCCATGACCAGAATTTTTTTTTTTTTTTCAACAAGTCGGCCGTCTCCCACCGAGGCAGGGTGACCCAAAAAAGAAAGAAAATCCCCAAAAAGAAAATACTTTCATCATCATTCAACACTTTCACCACACTCGTACATTATCACTGTTTTTGCAGAGGTGCTCAGAATACAACAGTCTAGAAGCATACACATATAAAGATACACAACATATCCCTCCAAACTGCCAATATATCATAATATATCATATATAATATATCATACCCGGTATTAGAAAAACATATGACATATAAGAGAGGCAGGGTTATCAAATCACAGGAGGGATAGGGCTCAAACCCATGGCAGGCAAGTACTAACACTTGCAGACTAGCGTTTTACGACTCACCTGCCATGGCTTTGAACCCTGCTCATTCAGTGATTTATTTCAAACAGTATTATTGCAATTTTGTGAGTCAAGAGGCAGGGTGTTTGGGTGAATTAAATGTGAAAACATAATGAGTCATACAAGAAAAAAAAAAACATTCATGAGAAGAGGAAGAGATACAAGAAAATGCAAGAAATGAGTGAATGGGGTATGGGTAAAATGGATATAGATACCAGGAAGTGTACAGTTCTGTGATTATGCTTTAGTCTTCTCTTAAGAATACTTACCTCACTCTTGCTGGATACCTAAGAAAGTGATGGCTCTGTTATAAATCTCTGTTATACTTCTGCAGTACAGGAGCAATAACTGAATTTTGGATATAATTTTTCCTCATTTGTTTTTGGGTTTAATGCACTGATTTACAGAACAAGATTGTAAGGAGGGGTTTAGGATATTTGCTATTTGGAGGGACATTTGAACTGTCATATCTGTGTGCCTCTGGCAAGACAGTGATAGTGTTTCTTTTTCGGGTCATCCTACCATGGCGAGAGATGGCCAGCATGTTAAAAAAAAAATATCAGTCAAAAATATGAGTTTTAAGTTAGTATTAAAAAATATTTTGCCTCAAGTGTTAAAAGTTTCATAAAATTCCCATACTTATTAAATCTACAGAAACATTACCCCCATGAATATGAACATTTTAATGTATATGCATCATGTATGTATACATGACTATATACACACGTAAACTGGACAAGTAATCACATTCAGCAACACAAGACAAAGTGTTAATGCTAAAAGATTCAAAATATCCACATTACCCATATCACGAGCTTAGTTAAAAAAAGCTTGGAACTCACACAAATAAATCTTGGTTAGTGATAGCATCTCTGAATTCCTGGTGAGTAGGTCTGCGAGGTGTAATACCTTGCCAGCCAGTCTCGTCAAACACAGACTTTAAACGTTCTTGTGTTCTTGGCAAGTTGTTATCTGGATCCAACAGATCAAAGCCTTACTTGAACTAGGACACTTGAACGTCGGCAAGAGTGATGCTGAGACAAAGAATGGGAAAAAATGCATTAAAAAATAAAAATAAAAAACATCAATAAACAAAACAATAATGGAATATTTCTTAGGGAGTTGTACTGAACTTAAGAATTTGTTTATTTTTTTGATATACATTGTTTTTTTTAAATTTTGACTCAAAACTAAAAACAACCTCTATAAATTAAAGTTTTTTCTTTTAAATTAATGTCTATTTCACACTAAAACACCTAGGGTACTTAAAAAAAAAAAAGAAAACATATCACTTGACTTCTAGCTGTACTTCCAAATGAGCCCAGACATAGTGGTCCAATGTTGAGCCACCGAGCCTCAACATCCCTGTCCATGTATATCATTGATATGCAGTTAGAATGATAACAAATTCTCACTATAGGCAGCACACTCCACCAATATTCAATACACTAAACCTCCTCACCATACAAAACATCCATACTTACTACTGCACCTATTACATACATAGAACACTTAACTCTGATATTAACCCTCCCCTCAAACATCTCCTTGCCAACCTCAACAGAACACATGACCATAACACAAGGCACAGATCACTCTTTGATGTTCCTCGTGTCAATCTCACACTATGTAAAAACTCAATGCACATAAAAGGCCCTAAAATCTGGAATTCATTACCTGTAAATATAAAAGAAACACTACCTGTTTATAAATTCAAGTCTCTTCTCAAAGATCACTTACTCACCCAAAACCAAATAAATACTGAATAACTGAACCTTATAAATTGTATATCTTAAATGTTTCTCACAATTATATCACATAAATGTTAAACCTAAAACCCAATCTAACTTTATTATTTTTTAAATACACTACCTAACAGAATACTCCATTCTACTGAATGTACAACAATGCATACAACCATATGACCTGTCTTTGTAATACTCACTTGTGCTTTATAGTAACCTGTTTACATTAATGTCTTATCACTGATTTCATCATTGCTTAGTTAATCTTAAGTTAATTTTAAGCCAGCCCATAATGCTATGCATAGTATAAGTGGCTTTGGCATACTGCTCTTACCTGTATTTGTTGTACCTCTGTATGTGTGCTCAAATTTTTAAATAAATAAATAAATAAATAAATAAATAAATACTGACAAGATGATGAATTAGATATGTGCAATATTTGGATATCGCTACTTGATGTTTCACTATCCAGTGACTATTATATTATGTCCATGTATTGCACTGATAAAGCCACAGGATGGCAAAACATCTACAAATAAAGATACCCCAATATAAATGTGTCTAATTCATCATCCCTATCCATCTTTTAAAGATGCACTGCAATTTTACTCCCTTTCCACCATTTCCATCTCAATGTTCTAACAATCATTTTCTCCTGTAACCTTTAACTCCTGCTGCACACAAACACTAAACTTTTAACCCTTTCAGGGTTTCTGACGTACTAGTACGGCTTATGCACCAGGGTTTTTGACGTACTAGTACGCCTAAATTCTAGCGCCTTCAAATCTAGTGAGAGAAAGCTGGTAGGCCTACATATGAAAGAATGGGTCTATGTGGTCAGTGTGCGTAGTATAAAAAAAATCCTGCAGCACACAGTGCGTAATGAGAAAAAAAAACTTTGACAGTGTTTTTGGTTTAAAACAGTGACTTTGCACTGTATTTTTGTATGGTATTTATGGTTGTATTCTAGTTTTCCTGGTCTCATTTTATAGAATGGAAGACATATTACAGAAATTAAGATGATTTTGATTGGTTTTACAATGAAAAGTACCTTGAAATTGAGCTCAAAATAGCAGAAATCTTCGATTTTTGCAAAAGTTCAAAAGTAAACAAATCATGCTATGCGTCCAATACACGTCAACTGGTGAGTCTAATATTCTTTCACAAGTGTGCTGATATTATTTATACCATTTCTACACTAATGAAGTAGTTTGCATAACAGTAAATCTTCTATTTTTTGTGAGAATAAAAATTCAAAGTGGAAAGCAAAAGAATGTAAGAGAGGTGTGGGGACGTGACTAATGAACAGAGGAAATGTTATTTTAGAGCCAGGAATGTCTTTCTTGTTTATTCTGGACCCTATTTGGAAATTGGCATCTTTTGAAATTTGTATGAAATTGGCAAAATTGCTAAATCCTGACCACTTTATTGGATAGCTGAAATCAGTAAATGGGTGGCTTCTTGTACTCAATCGATAGAAAAAATGGAGTTCTAGCGAAATAGTTATGATTTTTGTCGACCAGTACACTGGAATTGGCCGAAAATAGGGCTCAAAGTGGGCAAAATCGCTGATGTGTAAACATCGTCGAGACCGCTAACTTCACAAGAGCATAATTCTGTAAGTTTTCCATCAACTTTCATACTTTTGGTGTCATTATGATCGGGAAAAGATTCTCTATCTTTTCATACGAAAAAATATTTTTTTTTTTTTTTTAAATTTGTCGACCCTGAGAACAAGTCTGGGAGAGGGCCTGTCGACCCTGAAAGGGTTAAATTCATACCACACCTCTTTGACACCCTTCTTATAACATTCTATCATGACAACCATCCTTTCTTCCAACAGTTGCTCAAACCTTTCACTAACCATCCTTGTCCCCATTCATTTTTTTCTTACTAACAGCATTCTTCATACACTCCATTAAATAATGATCAGAAGTGGCAGCTGTTCCTCTCAAAACATGTACTGTACTTCCAAATCTCTTGATCACCAGTGTTTAAGAATTAACTGAATATGATTATATTCAACTAGTATTTGGGAATGAGTGTTTCTTTTTCAGGTCACCTTGCCTTGGTGAGAAATGGCCAGTGTGTTACAAAAAAAAAAAAAAAAAATTGGGAGTGGAGTTGTTGGCAGTTGGGTCTATGAAAGGCTAAGTGAACCACAGAACAGACAAAGGGAAAAATATAAGTGGCATCTGTGGAAAGTAAGAACTTTACCTATGGGGCAAAAAAAAAAAAAAGAGGAGTAACGGACCAGATTCTAATGGTATCAATACTTTTATATGGGTGTAAGGCAAAAGCTTTCAACATAGCAGCAAGGAGGAGGCTGAAGACAGTCGAGACGTCACACATGAGGATAATGTGTGTGAACAATATGCAGTTTGAAGCGTAGAAATTATAATTCAGAGGGCTGAGGAGGGGTTGTTGTGGTTTGGGCATTTAGAGAGAATGGAAAACAGTAGAATGACAAAGAAAGTGCATAAAACTGGCTTGAAAGGAACGGTTTGGGGAAGGGATTAAAAATGGTTACAAGTGATAATGGCTTAAGCATCCAGCAAGCTTGTGTGAGCATGTTAGATCAGAGGGGAGACAAGTGGATTTTATAGCTTGAAGTGCCATTGAAGGGTGAGCAAGGTAATATTTCAGAAGGGATTCAGAACTCTTGATTAGCTGGACATGAATACTGAAGGTTAGAAATATGTACAGTGCCTGCACTCTGATGGATTCTGGTATTATGCAGGAGGCAACATCCCCAACCCAACATACTAGACACAATTAGTTCCACAAGACTGGTTGCCTCCAGTATCATCCCTATATCCTGAAAAGCCAGCATGGACATTGATGTCATAATCAGCAAAACCAGAGCAGGCCCAAGAGTAACACTGCTGCAGGGATTTACAGCATTCCATGTGAGGGACACAGTAAGATTTACATCAGGAAGCAGGGTGTGACATTCAGACTCGCCTGCAAGAACACAATTATGCTTACCTGGGTGGACAATGTCAACACCATGTGCATCAATCACAGCAACTTACATTCACTCATCATGAACTATGGAGTGGCATTTCAATTATATCAGGAGGTAAAAAAAAGATTCTGGAAGCAGCCAACAGACATTCACTATATCTGATACTACTGAACAAAATACTGGAATGTACACACTGGCAGGTTCCATTGCTTATTTTGTATGTAAGTAGTCTATATAATGAAAAAGTTTCCTATGAGCCTGACCCATGCCTCCCCCACCTTCATGCAAATCAACACTTAAGAATACATATTGTTTGGTCTGCTTCTCTTCCCATGGCTTCACTTATGACCTCTCCCAAGCCTCACCTCATGGTGCTCATTTGCCTTGTAAGGCAGTGTATGTGAGTTTTTTTAATTTTCAGTAAGGCAGTCTTGGATAAAATGTAATGAAGGTCTCCTTGCAAACAACACATCTTCCTCCCAAGGAAACAAGAATTGTAAATTTAAATATTTTCTTATTAAATCACACATTTTTTAAAGAAAACATGTTGATATAATACATAAAATTAACTTTAATGAAAAGAAATACATCCTAATAATGTACTGTGAAACTAGGGAATCTAAAAACTTTCAAAAAAATACTTGAAAAGTTTACCTGATATAACAGCAATAGCATACAAATACTTGGCATCCTAGTGACTGGCTGATCTCTTAATATCCACATCATCTCCCATGGTAGTGAGACAATGCTCTGAAAGAGGGAGCTACTTTAAAATCATATTCAAATTAATTTTCTATGCAGTATGATATTTACTGTTTAGAGGGACATCTAAACTATCTTATCTGGTGCCTCTAGCAAAGCAGTGATAGTGTGAATGATGGTAAATTTTTTTTTTTTTGGGTCACCCTGCTTCAGCAAATTCTACCCCACTCATCACAGACACTGCACATCATGCATCCATACTCAACAATGAAGCAATTCCCGTGAGAAAAGGCAAAACGACATCCACATTAAATCTAGTGCTTTTAGAAAAGAAAAGATATCCTTGGTTTAAATACAATAAATCCACTTGGTAAAAGTGATCATGAGCTATTAGAAGTGACATAAGTCACCATCATAGTCCTAATAATTATCAATTGAGTAGGATTTAAATAAAGAAAAAATAAAATATAAATTAAAGTAACTGAAAAGGGAATTCTTCTAGAAAGTTTATACTATTGCTCTGAACTCGTACACTAATTCTCATCGCCTGAAATTAAAATTACCTTGTCCAGAACAAGTATTACTGGATGTCTCTGAGCTCGTTGCAATCGCTCCAACGTTGCTTCCTCTTTCTGGATAGCAGCATAGAGGTGTTTGACACAATGACTTTTCACCGATGCACTAAGTAAGGATGCTACACTTGCACGCACATTAACAGAGAAGTCTAGTTCCAATCCGTTCTTTTTTTCCAATGGTAATGGGCAGCTAATAATATACTGAAAAAATTTAAAAATAATTTTTTTAATTTTCTTTTTAAAGTAACATTTTTTACTGAAAGTGAAGTGTATCATTCAAAAATCTCCATTACATTTATTGAATAAATCAGTATTATCGCCTGCTATGCTACAAATATTACAATCACTGAAGTGAAGTTATTGAGAAATATGGTGCTCATCATGGCATTATGCCATGATGAGCCCCCATACAGGTTTTTTTTTTTTTGTCAGTGCATTCTGCTGGGTAGCAGATGTTAGAAGCAATGAGAGAGTAACTGCTTCTTTAACACAGTTAAGGTATGAACAGATGTCTTCTTCGAGGGGCCAGGCCAAGGTTTGGCAGACGGTAACTCGACACCACCACCAGTTTGGAAACGCTGCACCAGTTCCTCACTGAACGCTCACACACACCAACATTCTCCACTGTTTCTTTCATCTGGTGCCCAGTTTTGTGAAGCCCTATGATCTGAGTTATAGTTTCAGGTGTTAAAGACTTCCTTTTACCCATAATCAAAGATGTATAGCCCCAAAACCAAAGGGAACACTGGACAAAAGATGGGACAGATGAGAGACAAAATTGCAACACTTCCTCTCACCACGGCAGCCATGTGAGCAATGAGAAGTCATTGTGAAGTGTGGAGGAAGGCCATGACGTCATGCTAACATCTGCTACCCAGCAGAATGCACTGATGAAAAAAGACATCCCCCCATAGTAGGCCTTTGATTTTCATCATGGCAGTATGCCGGGGCGCTCACCCGGCATAATGCCATGACACGTACTATATATGAAATTATGCATTCAGTTCTACTTAATCACTGATTATTAAATATAAAATACAAAATAAGACAAAAGAGGAAATATTTACAGCACTTTCACTAGCACATGATTTACCTTGCAAGGGACCATCCTTTTATTTTATGCGCTTAGAAATGCTAGGTAATGTTACAATTAAACTACATTGAAGAACTCTGATAATAAAGACTAGTGAATAAAACTGGCATTAATACATATACATACAATAATACTGATAACAGAAAAAATTATAAATTAGAAAACAAGATATGTACAAATATTAGGCTTGAGAGGCAAAGTTTTGAAAGATGTAATAATAGCAGTACATTTATTACGAAGTTCTAACCTGCAGCAGTTGCTTCTGATTGTCTGCGAGGGGTACCTTGCAGTTAGCTAGTATACGAGCAGTAGTTTCCTCCAGGAGGCACTGATCACGAGTGTCAAGAGAGCCAACTAACAAGCAGCACCAGTGTCGCAACCAGGCCACCTCCATACTCATAACAACACACTGCAATAGAGGAAAATAAGAATTCAGCATCAGTCAATATGACCTGCATAAAAGACAAGAATACATTCAGCTATTCACATAATTCCTAAATACAAATATAGCACTGTAGTATAATATGCAGCAAGCATGTGTGGGCATATTAGATAGGAGTGAATGGAGACAAATGGATTTTAGGACTTGACGTGTTGTTGGAGTGTGAGCAGGGTAACATTTATGAAGGGATTCAGGGAAACCGGCAGACTGGACTTGAGTCCTGGAGATAGGAAGTACAATGTCTTCTCTCTGAAGGAGGGGGTGTTAATGTTGCAGTTTTATAACTGTAGTGTAAGTGCGCCTCTGGCAAGACAGTGATAGAGTGAATGATTGTGAAACCTTTTCTTTTTTGGGCCACCCTGCCTTGGTGGGAGATGGCTGTGTTAAAAGAAGGAAAAAGTATAATATGCAAATACTATGGAAGATTACTAAGAAAATTATTGCAAATAATTGATATTTAGTACTGCCCAATACAACCAATAAGCCAGTATAAACAAAATACCATAAGTTTATTATTAAGCATTCTCTCTTGGTGAAGTATTTCTGCTACTGGTCTCGGTAGTCCTTGTTAATAATTTTGTTTTCTTCCTTTATAAGTTCCACCTCCTGCTGGATTCCCCGCACCCTTTATCTTTGGGAGCTGCCACTGCCTAAGATGTATATTTACAAACATTAATTTTAAAATACCCTTTAATACCAAATGATCAAAATAAGCCTAAATTCATATTTTTTTTTTTATAACATTACAGCCTATATGAATTTAGTCAATACTAGTGATGGGATACCTTAAAATATTACTGAAGATTTATCATCACTACCTCTAAATAAATACAACTGTGTGAAGACAAGTTTCAAGTATTTTCAAACAGCCCATATAATATGTGCATAGGAAAAATCTTAAATTTACAAAATAATCTTTTTTTTTTTTTCTTTTTTTACTCAACAGCCATCTTCCACCAAAGTAGGGTGACCCCCCCCCCCAAAAAAAAAAAAAATCATATTCATTCAGTCAGCCTTTCCAGAAGTGTGCTGACATCACAATCACATATTACCCTCTGACTGCAACATCTGCACCTCTATTTCAGCATGAAGGCTCTGCCCTTCCCACCTTCAAGACTCAAGTCTCGCTAACCGGTTTCTATTAATCCCTTCACAAAAGTTATCCTGCTCCCACTCCAACAGCACATCTATGAAAAAATCCTTTGTCTAAGTGCACTTCTATCCAACATATTCAGATAAGCCTGTTGGATGCTCAAGCCCCTAAAAAATATAAAGACAACAAAAATATAAAAAAGTATCAAGAGAAATCAAGTGACATGTTTTTGGTCTGCTAGGAAACATATGAAGTTAAATTAAGTTTATTTAGACTGGAAAAACAGATGAAAACTTAACAAGATTTTTTTTTTTTAATATGTCAGCCATTTCCCACCGAAGCAGGGTGACAAGATATCAGTCATTATTTTCTAAATATGTAAGAGTATATATTTTGACAACCTGGTCAACATTAATGATCAAGCAGTTCTGCCTTTGTTTTAACCTATTCTAAAACAAAACCTAAATAAACTTTCTCTATTCCTTATGTACAGTTTTATTCACTCACAACACTGACTCTTGCTCATCATTGCATCACTGCCTAGTAAATATTTTACTGATTGTAATGATCCAACATTTTTTTTCTTTTTTAACACATCAGCTGTGTCCTACTGAGGCAGGGTGACCCAAAAAAGAAGAAACACTTTCATCATCATTCACTCCATCATTGTCTTGCTAGAGCCACACTTACACTGCAGATCAAAAATTGCAACATATCTCCACCCCTCCTTTCACATGCACTGTATTTCCCACTTTTAGGACTCAAGTCCAGCTAACCTGGTTCCCTGAACCCCTCGTGAATGTTACCGTGCTCAAAAAAAATTGTAAAACTGCAATACAAAGCCCACTCATAATAATTTTAACAGCAAATTTAACTGCAAAACCGTGGATATCCCAGAAGAATGAAGCGAGCAAACAACACAGAGCAGTGAGATTTGTTGTTGCATTTGTTTTATAGCGTAAAAATACAAAACAAACTATGTCACACAAGCTTCTACACATCATTAACAGCAAGCACAAGTGAAAACTATCAGTATGGGTATCATTACAACACAGCACAAAACTCCTGATACAACTAACTTAAGATTTGTAATTCAACTGACTTGGTGCATATACAACAGTTACAGAGTAAAAATAAGGCAATCACAATCAATCTTCTAATGATTTGGTCTTGATTTAATCTCATATTTATACCTGCACAGTTACAACTGGTTGCAGACCACATGTGCAGCGGGATATGTACAGTCCAGGGGTGGAAGGGAGAGTGCCAATCTTCTGGAAGTTACACTCTCCACCACTCTGTGCTGTTATTTGGACTATTGTCCACTCTGTAATGAAATTTATGAGAAGTAGCATACATTTGCATTATTCAGCTTATTTCAAAGAAAGAAGTGATTAACTACAGTATAATAAATGTTGCATAGTGAATGTGTATGTGAAAACACACGCACACACACAAACACATACACAATGCTGAATTCTACTGCTAGTATCATGAAATTTTATTAAATTTAGAATGAATAATGCATTGTTCTGGCATTTCCACACCCTGTTTGCTGGTAGGAAAAAAGGTGGTGGAAAACTAGCTCCTGGTTTCAATGTTTATTTATGCTAGTTAGGCAGAGTTACCTGGAGTTTACCTGATGCTCTGCATGAACCCGCCTGGTATCAAAATTTTTCAAAAGCAACATTCTTGACCTCAGTTAAGCTAAGGTCAAAAATATTTTTAGATGGAGTATTTGAAGACGTAAAAAATTGTGCATACTAGTATGTTGGACACAGTCATCATCTGAGTGCTACTCCATTTGACACAGTTAAAAGGTTAGATAAATACAGAGATTCTACAATCTTTCCATCTACTCCTAAACATTCTGTTAGGACTATTTAATTAATGCATTCAAGTTATAGCACTGATCTGAAGGAAGTTTTTGCAGAAGACTCATGGTTTCATCCACGTTAGTGGCAGCAAGTGTAATTTTCTCATCTGTTAGGGATTCGGGAGACAACCTCACCACAATCCTCATCTTTATTACCGTGACTGTAAGTCAAATGTTGTGGTGTAAACTTTTTATCTTATTACCTTGTTCACCTAGGGAATCAATTCAGTCAGATAGAAAATTATATACTACATTGTTCAACAAAATTTCAAATGTGCATCTGGCATACAAATAAAACAATTACTAACTCAATAAACCCACAAGAGGACAAACAGCAATGGAAGATATAGGTTGCTACAAGAAGAAAAACTGACCAGTCTGTGTGCACACTGTAATGACGTTATACCTTGGAAAACTTCTTTTCTCTAAAGGGTGAAATCTAAATATACATGTATATATAAAAAAATCTTAACGTATTTTAGGTCACTATTAAAATTTAAAACATTTTAAAGAAAACCTCTGAAGAGATATTCATTCATTCTCATTCTCTCTCTCATTCTCTCTCTCTCTGTCATAGGGGTTCTTAACCCTTTGAGGGTTTCGGACGTACTAGTACGTCTTACGCGCAGGGGTTTTCGACGTACTAGTACGCATAAATTCTAGCGCCGTCAAATCTCGCGGGAAAAGGCTGGTAGGCCTCTATATGAAAGAATGTATATGTGGTCAGTGTGCACGGTATAAAAAAAATCCTGCAGCACACAATGCATAATGAGAAAAAAAAAACTTTGACCATTTTCTTAGAATAAAACAGCGACTTTGCACTGTATTTTTGTATGGTATTTATTGTTGTATTCTAGTTTTCCTGGTCTCATTTTATAGAATGGAAGGCATATCACAGAAATTGAGATGATTTTGACTGGTTTTACAATGAAAAGTACCTTGAAATTGAGCTCAAAGTAGCAGAAATGTTCGATTTTTACCAAAGTTCAAAAGTAAACAAATCATGCCAAGCGTCCAATACACGTCAATTGGCGAGTCTAATATTCTTTTGCAAGTGCGCTAATATGATTTATATCATTTTTTACACTAATGCAGTAGTATGCATAACAGTAAATCTTCTATTTTTTGTGAGAATAAAAATTCAAAGTGGAAAGCAAAAGAATGTAAGAGGGGCCTTGAGACGTGACTAATGAACAGGGGAAATGTCATTTTAGTGCCAGGAATGTATTTCTTGTTTGTTCTGGACCCTATTCGGAAATTGGCATTTTTTGAAATTTGTGTGAAACTGGCAAAATTGCTAAATTCTGACCACTGTATTGGATAGTTGAAAATGGTAAATGGGTGGTTTCTTGCACTTATTCAATAGAAAAAATGTAGTTCTAGCGATATATTCATGTTTTTTGTCGACTAGTACAGAGGAATTGGCCGAAAATGGGGCTCAAATTGGGCAAAATCGGCGATGCGTAAACATCGCCGAGACCGCTAACTTCGCGAGAGCATAATTCCGTAAGTTTTCCATCAAATCTCATAATTTTGGTGTCATTATGATCGGGAAAAGATTCTCTATCTTTTCATAAGAAAAAATTATTTTTTTTTTTTTTTAAATTTGGTCGACCCTGAGAACGAGTTTCTGAGAGGGCCTGTCGACCCTCAAAGGGTTAAGGAGATACAAGGGTTGAAGGTAAACACCTTGTTGGATGGTAACACTATATATTGTCAGACTGTGGATGAGAGGTGGGAGCCCAGGCCTGCCCTGTTCTGCCTGCTTGTTGGTGGTCCGTCGAGTGAGAACGAGGCAGCGCGTCTCACCCTGACTCAAGCTGTACCCCGTGACGTCATACAGTCACAGGCCTAAGGGATCTTCTATTTATTTATTTATTTATTTAGAAATTTTAGCATACAAACAGAGGTACAAAAAATACAGGTAAGAGCAGCATGCCAAAGCCACTTATATGCATAGCATTACAGGCTGGCTTACAATTAACTTAAGATTAACTAAGCAATGATGAAATCAGTGATAAGACATTATTGTAAACAGATAACTATTTATTTATTTATTTATTTATTTACAATTTGAGCATACATACAGAGGTACAAAAAAATACAGATTAGAGGAGCATGCCACTTATACTATGCATAGCATTTCGGGCTGGCTTAAAATTAACTAAGCAATGATGAAATCAGTGATAATACATTATTGTAAACAGATAACTATAAAGCACAAATGAGTATTACAAAGACAGGTCATATGGTTGCATGCATTGTTGTACATTCAGTCGTATGGAGTATTTTGTTAGGTAGTGTATTTAAAAAATAATAAAGTTAGATTGGGTTTTAGGTTTAACATTTATGTGATATAATTGTGAGAAACATTTAAGATATACAATTTATAAGGTTCAGTTATTCAGTATTTATTTGGTTTTGGGTGAGTAAGTGATCTTTGAGAAGAGACTTGAATTTATAAAAGGTAGTGTTTCTTTTATATTTACAGGTAATGAATTCCAGATTTTAGGGCCTTTTATGTGCATTGAGTTTTTGCATAGTGTGAGATGGACACGAGGAACATCAAAGAGTAATCTGTGCCTTGTGTTATGGTCATGTGTTCTGTTGAGGTTGGCAAGGAGATGTTTGAGGGGAGGGTTAATATCAGAGTTAAGTGTTCTATGTATGTAATAGGTGCAGTAATAAGTATGGATGTTTTGTATGGTGAGTAGGTTTAGTGTATTGAATATTGGTGGAGGGTGCTGCCTGTAGTGAGAATTTGTTATCATTCTAACTGCAGCCTTTTGTTGGGTAATTAGTGGTCTGAGATGGTTAATTGTTGTTGAGCCCCATGCACAAATTCCATAGGTGAGATAGGGGTAAATAAGAGAGTGATATAGGGCCAGGAGGGCTGACTGTGGAACATAGTACCGTATCTTCGATAGTATGCCTACAGTCTTGGAAATTTTCTTAGAAATTTGTTGTATATGTGTATGAAATTTGAGTCTATTATCAAGGTGGATTCCTAAGAATTTTCCCTCTGTTAGCTTTGTGATAGGTGATCCGTTTATCATTATGTTAAGAGGGACATCTGTAGCTCTGTTACCAAACTGAATGAAGTAGGTTTTGTCAATGTTTAGTGTAAGTTTGTTAGTCCTCATCCAGGTAGATATTTTCTGTAATTCGGTATTTACAGTATTGGCTAGCGTGACTGGGCTCGGGTGAGAGAAGACGTATGTAGTGTCATCTGCAAATAGTGTGGGTTTGAGTAATTGCGAAGCATTTGGAAGGTCATTTATGTATAGGAGAAAGAGAAGAGGGCCAAGGACACTTCCCTGTGGGACACCAACTGTAATTGGTTGCGCAGAAGAGTTTGCCCCATTTACGTACACATATTGGCTTCTGTTGCTGAGGTATGACTTGAGGTAGTTGAGGGAGTGCCCTCTTATACCATAGTGTGACAATTTTACGTGGAGCAAGTCATGGTCAACTGTATCAAAAGCTTTACGTAAGTCAATGAAGATCCCCAGTGGGACTTCTTTTTTCTCTATTGCAGTGTATATATGTTCTAGCATGTGTATAATAGCATCATTAGTATTTTTATTAGGCCTGAATCCAAATTGGCAGGGGTTGAGTATGTTTTGGGAGATAAGGTAGGAGTAGATTCGTTTATGAATTAATTTTTCGAAGATTTTTGAGAGAGGGTGTAAGTTGGATATTGGCCTATAGTTATTCAACTCTGTTTGGTCTCCTCCTTTGTGGATCGGGGTGACCCTTGCTATTTTGAGTACTGTAGGGAAGGTGGAGGATTCTATGGATTTGTTAAAGAGTGTTGCAATGATTGGTGATAGCACTTGTGACAGTTTTTTGTATATAAAGGGTGGTAAGGTATTTAAATCTCCTGCCTTGTTTTTTAGTGCGGTGATAATAAGGGAGACTTCATAAGGGTTAGTTGGAGCTAGGAACAGTGTGTTCGGGTAGTTGCCGGTGAGGTAGTCATTTGGTGGGGTATCTGAGCTTGGGATTTTATTGGCAAGGTTTTGTCCTATAGTGGAGAAGAAATCATTGAGTCTGTTTGCTGTTTCTGTTGGTGGGAGTTGGGGTTCATCTGATTTTGCTAATTTTATTTCGATAAATTAGACACATGTGCAACTCTTGGGTATCTTTATTGGGGAAACGTTTCGCCACACAGTGGCTTCATCAGTCCATACATAGGAGAAACTTGAAGAACAGGAGGAGAATGAGGTAATCAGTCCCTCAACCTTGAGTCGATGTGTTCAGTCCATCAATCTTGAGTAGAATACGGCAGATGAGCGGAGAAGCAGCTTATAAACCGTATGGCAGGAGAGGTGTAGCAGTCATAGGTAGTGTCACATTTGTTCAATGTGGAAGTAGGTTGTGCCCAAGAATTAGGCAAGCGAAGAATTCCTAAGTATTAAGATCCCAAGAAGTTGCAGTGTCTGACAGGTTTGTAGATGAATGGTTCAGAGAACCGACATGTTGATAAATTAGACACATGTGCAACTCTTGGGTATCTTTATTGAGGAAACGTTTCGCCACACAGTGGCTTCATCAGTCCATACATAGGAGAATCTTGAAGAACAGGAGGAGAATGAGGTAATCAGTCCCTCAACCTTGAGTCGATGGACTGAACACATCGACTCAAGGTTGAGGGACTGATTACCTCATTCTCCTCCTGTTCTTCAAGTTTCTCCTATGTATGGACTGATGAAGCCACTGCGTGGCGAAACGTTTCCCCAATAAAGATACCCAAGAGTTGCACATGTGTCTAATTTATCAATATGTCGGTTCTCTGAACCATTCATCTACAAACTAATTTTATTTCGCTATTTCGTGATATCTTTTTTGTTCCAAGAATTTCTAATAGGGTTTTCCAGGTCTTTTTTATATCACCTCGTAAGTTGGATAATCTGTTCTCATAATACAATTTTTTTGCCCTTCTTATCAGGCTGGTTAGGATTGACGAGTAACGTTTTGTTTGGTCTCTGGTTATGTGACCCATTCTGTACTGTTTTTCATATTGGTGTTTTGTATTTATGGATTTGAGAATGCTGGGTGTTAGCCAGGGACTGTTCAGTCTCTTAGCTGTCATCTGTTTAGTTTTTTTAGGGCAGTGCTTGTTATAGAGGTATTGGGTCTTTTTTAGAAAATTATTAATATATTCGTCAATATCTGTATAGATTTCTAGCTCAGTGTGCCAATCAATGTTTGCTACTGCTGTTGTGAAGTTATTAATGGCTGCCTCATTGTGAAGTCTGAAGGTGACTTTAGTAGTGTCTTGGGGTAGTTTACCAAGAGTTGTTATGAGGAAAGTAGGGTAGTGGTCTGTGGTATTATCTGTAATTATGCCTGATTTTAAAGGGGATATGGTGTTGGTCCAGATGTGGTCAAGTAGGGAAACACTAGTCTCTGTAACTCTTGTAGGTTTTGTTACTGTTGGTAGTAACATACAGTTACTCATTGTGTTTGTGAATTCAGTAACGTGTGGGTCCTGGTCTTGCAGGAGATTTATATTGAAGTCACCTGAGAGTAGTAAGTGATCTTTGTTCATGCGTGCATCAGTTATCATACTTCCTAGGTTTTGACTAAATTGGCTAATGTTTGACTGTGGAACTCTGTAGATGTTTATCAATGTGAGAGGTTTTTGTAGGTATTTGGATTTTTTTTTTTTTTTATTATTTTTTATTATCACACCGGCCGATTCCCACCAAGGCAGGGTGGCCCGAAAAAGAAAAACTTTCACCATCATTCACTCCATCACTGTCTTGCCAGAAGGGTGCTTTACACTACAGTTTTTAAACTGCAACATTAACACCCCTCCTTCAGAGTGCAGGCACTGTACTTCCCATCTCCAGGACTCAAGTCCGGCCTGCCGGTTTCCCTGAATCCCTTCATAAATGTTACTTTGCTCACACTCCAACAGCACGTCAAGTATTAAAAACCATTTGTCTCCATTCACTCCTATCAAACACGCTCACGCATGCCTGCTGGAAGTCCAAGCCCCTCGCACACAAAACCTCCTTTACCCCCTCCCTCCAACCCTTCCTAGGCCGACCCCTACCCCGCCTTCCTTCCACTACAGACTGATACACTCTTGAAGTCATTCTGTTTCGCTCCATTCTCTCTACATGTCCGAACCACCTCAACAACCCTTCCTCAGCCCTCTGGACAACAGTTTTGGTAATCCCGCACCTCCTCCTAACTTCCAAACTACGAATTCTCTGGATTTGAATTTAGCTATTATATATTCCTCATGTTCATCCCTTGTGCAAGTATTAGTGATACATTCTAGTTGGTCTGAGTAGTATATGGCTGTGCCACCCCCTTGTTGGTCTGGCCTACAGTTGTGTATGGCTGTGTAACCAGGAATGGCATAGACATCTGTACTATCAGGCTTTAGCCAGGTTTCAGTTAGTGTAATGATGGACATATTGGCATGTAAGGAATTTAGTAATGCTATGAGGTCATCGTAATGCTTGCTTAAAGATCTGATATTGTAGTTAAAGATAGTTATGTTGTTGTTGGCACTGAGAAGTGCCTTTGATTGTTCTGCAGTGTAGTAATTACAGTAACTGTTTGATTCATTTAAGTCATTAAATAAGAGGTTGGTATCAGGATCAATGCTTGTAATCATAAGATTTGTAGTGAATCTATAGTTAGAATTAAGTATAAAACAAAGTAAATAGTCTTAAGCTAAAAAATAGCACCTGAATTATTTAACAAATGTAAAATAATGAGCTAAGGTAGTTTTTTTTCTTTTTTTTTTTAAGCTAAAATAAAGGAGACAATATAAAAGGGACTAATACAAATAAAGTGATGATCAAATAATGAAGCTTGGGAATATGATAGTAGGTAGTACTATAAAGGGTTAAGGAGATACGAGGGTTGAAGGTAAACACCTTGTTGGATGGTAACACTATATATTGTCAGACTGTGGATGAGAGGTGGGAGCCCAGGCCTGCCCTGTTCTGCCTGCTTGTAGGTGGTCCGTCGAGTGAGAACGAGGCAGCGCATCTCACCCTGACTCAAGCTGTACCCCGTGACGTCATACAGTCACAGGCCTAAGGGATGTTCTATATAAACACATGGATGGTACTATGATACTCAGCTAATCTATATAACACATATAAGGGGATCAGCAACTATGCTGACATCTCTCATTCTCTCTCTCTCTCTCTTTCTCATTCTCTCTTTCTCATTCTCTCTCTCTCATTCTCTCTCTCATTCTCTCTCATTCTCTCTCTCATTCTTTCTCTCTCTCATTCTCTCTCTCTCATTCTCTCTCTCATTCTTTCTCTCTCTCATTCTCTCTCTCTCTCATTCTCTCTCTCTCTCATTCTCTCTCTCTCTCATTCTCTCTCTCTCATTCTCTCTCTCATTCTCTCTCATTCTCTCTCTCTCATTCTCTCTCTCTCTCTCATTCTCTCTCTCTCATTCTCTCTCATTCTCTCTCTCTCATTCTCTCTCTCATTCTCTCTCTCTCATTCTCTCTCTCTCATTCTCTCTCATTCTCTCTCATTCTCTCTCTCTCTCTCTCTCGGTATTACAGCACCATACATGTCCTATGAAAATTCATTCCTGATTAACTAAAGCTGCTCATTATCTGCTTTTATTTGGTGTGTGGTGCTGAAAATTTAAGACAGCAAAGAATGGTACTAACTTAGGCTTATGGAGCTGCATAGACATGTGATGATGAAGGAGTGTTGAATGAGACAGAGACAAGTTGTGGAAGGCAGCCTCCACTGCCCCTTCTTCTCATTCTTTTTTTGCTTCCATAATGTTGACATCTGCAATAAATAACACCATGTGATGCCATGCATATCATAAAACAAACTTCATATGCACTTAATTAAAGATAAGGGAGTAAAATATAAGTTAGATTTCTTGAACTGGTAGAGGGTAAATTAAATGAGCATACCTTTCTGCATTAACCCTTTGACTGTTGCAAGCCCCTTTCTGAAACTGTCATTCTATGTCACAAAAGTTTTGGAAAAAAAAAAATTCTTCTGAAATGATAGAGAATCTTTTCCCAAAAGTACGAAATCTGGTCGAAAACTCACAAAATTACGCTCCCGTGAAGTTAGCGGTCTCGGCGACATATACGCATCGGCAAATTCGCCAAATTTGAGTCCTGTTTTTGGCCAATTCCGTTGTTCCGGTTGACCAAACTCATAGCTATTTCTTTAGAACTCCAATTTTTTTTATCAGTTGAGTACAAGAAACTGCCCATTTACCGATTTGAACTACCCAATAAAGTGGTCAGAAATTGGTAATTTGGCCAATTTCACACAAATTAAAAAATGCCAATTTCAAAATAGGGTCCAGAATAAACAATGCAGATATGGAAAATTTTCTAGGGTGTTTATCTGTATGTACCTCAACATTATATACATACAAGTAATCTCATTGGGAGACAACCATATTGTTTACCGTAGTCACCCCGTGTAGACATGTGAGAAAACTTAACCACCTCTGGTCACTGCAGGTGGCCCCTTCGACCTCACAATCTTATCCATATCTATCCGAGACCAGTATGGATTGGGTAGCACACACAAGTACGGTGCTACTAGTTAATTGTGGACTGTATAGATTATAGTAGTTTCGCTGAATGAAGGGGAGGGGGGTAGGGTACACCTGGATACATCCATCAAGGAAAACATTTGTACATAATCCCACCACTTACCAGATGTTCTCTGGTGGTCACTTGATGTAGCTGGATCACTCATAACCTATCTAATTATAACATAACACTACTGGCCAGCATAAGTTTGCTATAACTAGAAGGGTTACTTAACTGTGGGTGATTGATACTCCTTATTTCTTCCATTCACCATCTCAGTTTCGATGTCCTGCTACACCGACACGGTTCTCCTTCCGGCAGGACGAGGTATCCGTCGGTTTGTCCCGGTTAGAAGTCGTGATTCCATAAATCTCCATTATCCCCGGTACGAGAGTCACACGTTCACTCGGAGCAAGGCGCTCTATTTCACATCCCGCATTCTCTTAACTCAATGTTATTATCACTGATTACATTACCATTCACAAGACGATTTAACGTCTCATAACTATTACACAAATTAGAGGTCACTCCATTAAGATCTGAGGCCGATGAGCGAGGATTAACACACGGGTATGTCCCCTGGACACACCCTGGCCGTGCACCTGACACCCGGTCCTACTCTTATCACACTTTTTACCACTCTATTACCGTGGTCCCGTAAATCACGTTCCCTCACTCTCCACCAGGAACAGTTACGACACTTCTTATTATGAAATGAGGCCTATATTAATCCTTAGGCCGCCGTGAATGTCAATTTCGTGGTTCCATGCTTTCTCAGCTTCTTCACCACATTCAAAACAATCCGCGCCTCCCTCCCCCGCACATCCGCGCATGCGCCAAGGGAACTCTTGGTTCTACTCCATTTTCAAATACATTTTGACTCATATCGGCACATAAAACACCTATTAGGCGCTATAGTTTCGGAAAATTAAAAATTTTCCACACTGCGGCCGGGCGGAAGTCGTTGTTAGACGACTTAAATTGCGTCTTCCTCCAGGAGACGGTTCCAGCCCTCTCTAGATTGCGCTGCTGTTTTCCTAGTGGGTCTTACTACAGTTTCTTCTTGCATTACCCGGTCAGTGTCTTCAATATCACTCGTGTCACTTTCCCTTAGGTTTCCATCTGCACTGGATTGAACACCATTTAATTCTAAGGGAATTAATTTATTAATAGTACGCAAACTTTCCTGACCACGACACAACACTTTGACGTTTCTGACAACACCTTGTGCGTCTGGGTATAATGTAACTACCTTGCCCAGAGGCCACAGTGTTCGATGTTGTTCAGTATCAATTAACACAATGTCACCTGGTTGAATGTTCTGTCGGTTTACTGCCTCTGGCGCACCATAAAAGTGTTCACGTAGTGTAAGAAGATATTCTTTACGCCACACATCAGACCAATGAACAATTACCTTATTTAACATTTTGAACTTGTCACTCAACACAGTCACGTTATTATAATCCTCATCACTTCCCTCGGGATTATCTCTATAGATAGGCGCAGCTTCTAACCTTTGTCCACATATTAGGTGAGAGGGAGTCAGTACCTCCGCGTCAGGAGTGTCGCTCATGTATGACAGAGGGCGATTGTTCACTCGATTCTCTGCCTCCACCAACACTGCCCGGAACTCCTCCAAATCAATTCTCTTCCTGTGTAGCACCTTACGAAGACATCTTTTCACTGTACCTATCATTCTTTCGTACAGTCCTCCCTGCCAGGGGGCTCTGGGAGTAATAAATTTCCAGACACACCCTCGCTGGGTCAACAAAGACTGTACATCATCACTCTTATTTAATTTCATCAAGTGTTGAGCACCTGCTACAAAATTGGTGGCATTATCTGAGATCATCAATCTTGGACAGGATCGTCTAGCTGCAAATTTCCGGAACAGCTGTATGAACTGTTCTGCAGACAAGTCCTGAGCCACTTCTAGATGAACAGCCCTAGTAGCTGTACAAGTAAATAGACATACATACACCTTCAAGGGGACACCATCTGAAGTACCCGTCAAAATGATTGGCCCACTATAGTCCACTCCGGTCACATCAAATGGTTTTACCAACTGCACGCGTTCCTTGGGCAATGGTGGAGGACCTGGGTACATGTAGGTTCTGGCATCCACCCGGCGACATATTACACACGACTTGATAACCCCCTTTACACTTTGCCGTCCTTGTGGAATCCAGAAGGTTTCCCGAATACAGTTTAAGGTATCCTGTACCCCACTGTGCATCACGTTATTATGGGCATTAAAGACAATCAAGGTTGTCAGGTGATGAGTTTTGGGCAGCAAGATAGGGTGCTTAGCATATTCCCCCAATTCAGCATTTTGTAACCTGCCTCTGCACCTAATTACATCATCCTCTAAATACAGCCCCAGCTTTTCTATTATTGAGCCTTTCACAATTTTTCCGTCCATCATGAATTTAATCTCATCCCTGTAGGTTTCTTCTTGTACCCTCTGTAGCCAGTATTTCAGGGGATGGGGAAAATTATGTGAGATATTCATCTTACTTATAAATTTAAACACTAACCTGGTCACACTAATCAGCTTAGGTAAGGAAGAATACCTGTTCATATCAATGGCTAAGGAGGGACTACTGACCGGAGCGGTGCTCACCGTAATTTCGACAGGAGCAATATGTGCCTTTTGCACCGGCCAGTTAATTTTGTCCACCAGCCAACTTGGCCCTTTAAACCACGATAAAGCACTCACAAATTTTTCATAAGTCAAGCCTCGAGACAAGAAGTCAGCTGGGTTCTCGTCACCAGGAATGTGATTAAAGGTTAACATATGCTGACCCAAACTGTGATGTTTCTCCTGCATTTGATTGATTTCAGCAACTCTGTTTTGTACATACACAATCTTACTGTTACCATTACGAATCCATTGTAAGGATACCTCGTTATCAGACCAAATTACGGTGTCGCTGATATTTATCTCTCGCAATTTATTTCTTATATAATTGGCTAATTTGACACCTACATAAATGGCCGTTAATTCCAACTGAGGTAAGGTGCGTGATTTGATTGGAGCCACCTTAGCCTTAGACATAACAAGAGAAATGGCACTATTACATTGAAGGTAAGCGACTGCTCCATATGCTAATTTCGAAGCATCGCAAAAAATGTGGAGTACATTTTCTCCCTCTTGACTGGCCACATTACGGGGGAACTTCAACATTGGTAATTTTACATATTCCCCTATTAGTTCTTCCCACCTTTCAACAAATTCCTCAGGTAGGGTTTCATCCCAAGCACACTTAAGCTTCCATGCTTCTTGTATCAACAATTTTCCTCTTATGGTAAGTGGGGACACTAAGCCTAGTGGATCGAAGCATTTTGAAACTTCTGCAAGCAAGACTCTCTTGGTTAATTTATTGGGCATGCTGTAGTCATTAGGCTTTAACGATAACAAGTCTCCCTCTGTGTCCCAAGTCAGTCCCAGCACATTACTATATTTGGACACTTCAACTCCAGGGTTGTCTTTATTTATTTGAACTCTTAAACTGGACGAATTACTGTTCCATTCCCTCAGGGGCATATTTGCACCTTGCATTATTTCATTAGCCCCTGCGTATATGCTCATTAGTTCCTCTTCAGTAGACGTCACCCCCAGGAAATTGTCCACATAAAATTGTCTACCCCATTACTCCACTCAGTGGACCACCCGTACGCTTAAGGTGTGCATTTATCGTTGCCTGGAGTAGGAACGGACTGGAGGTAGCACCAAACAATACACTCCTGAAGCGAAAAGTCTTCAGGGGACTAAGTGGGTCACCAGGATTCTCGGGCCATAAGAACCTAGTGCAATCCCGGTCAGCCTCCTGCAGACCCACTCTCAGGAAAGCTTTACTTATGTCTGCCGTAAAGGCATAATTCTTAACCCTGAAGTTTAATAGTATGTCTCCCAGTTTTTCCGTCAACGACGGACCTGTCATCAAACAGTCATTCAAACTAGGTACACTTTTATTACTCCTGGCACTACAATTAAACACAATCCTCAGAGGAGTGGTCTTGGAATCCTTCTTCACTCCGTGGTGTGGCAAATAGTGACCATAAATCTGGGTTTGCTCGGGAGGTACCTCCTCTATGAATTTATTATTTAACTGCTCATTAATTATATCATCGTAAGCAGTCAACAGTTCTGGTGTCTTGCTCAATTCGTGGAGCTGAGCCTTTAATTGTCCATACGCCATCCGGTAATTAGTTGGTAGGTCTGGATGGTTCAGCTTCCACGGAAGTCTCACCCAGTATTGTCCAGATTCAAATTTAACATCCTTCTGGTATTGTTCTTGAGTAAAGGAATCATCTGGACTTTCTTCATTTACATTGATCCCTATGCTGTCCAATTCCCATAATTTATACACAGGTTCAACTTCATCCTCTATTGAAGTATATTTACACTGGGGTGATACTTCATGAGTAAGACACACCGTAACTGTATTTATGGATTCCTCCAGTCATTCATTATCGGTACGAGGAAGCCTGCCATACATCACGTGACCTCCGGCGGTCCTTAGAAAGGTGACTCCGCATTTCTTTGTCATACCCTTTACAAAGGTGGCATAATGGTCACTACCTATCAAAATATCTATTGGCCCCACCGAATCATTATTTATACCAGAAGGTGCCAAATCTACCTTACTCGAAAGCCTTTCAGTAGCGTTACCAAGCCCTATGGTAGATATTTTCTCTGGGAGCCTATCCACAATTACGGCATTAATACGTTTTCTCTCATCGCCCAGCCGGACAGTTACATAAACAGTGTCGTATGACTGGGCCTTCTTATTCGAGAGAAAGCCAGATAGCTTGAGTATAGCAGGATCTCCCATTTGTACCTTCATCCCATTAAGGCAGTTACGTTTTATGAAGGTACGTTGTGATCCCTGATCCAGTAATGCTGTTACAGTTTTGGATTTACGCCGTTTATCATTAATCACCACATCCAACACAGACAAAGCTACCTCAGCTAGGCCATCATTACCGACGTTAGCTGCAATCTTTACGTGGGCTACTGTTGTGTCTGGGTTATTATCACTATCAGTACTATTGTTACCATCATTACGATTAGATCTGCCCTTACACATAGCTATGTGGTGTCTTCCCTTGTTACACTGATAACAATAGTGCAAGTTAGCACGGCAATCCCTTACATTATGATTTCCTAGACACCTGATACATCTAGCAAGCTCTTCCAATCTTTCCACTTTAACATCCCATGAATTATAGGCATTACAGTTCTTAGAGAAATGAGTACCGTTGCAGAAGATACAATCTCTCCTTTCTTTGCCTGACCTCTTATCAACTGGGCTACCCTTATTGTGGTACTTCCTCCTCTTGCTTGGAGGTGGAGAACCACTATAACTGGCACCTGTCACTTGATACGTGCCTACGTAACCCCGTGTAGTAGGTGGCTTAGGATTATTGATATTAGGATAAGGTTTCCCTTTGTGGAACTTGGCAGGTGCACTGGGGTCTGTAGATGTGGTATTCCTAGAGGTAATGGGTTGGCTGATCTGCAGTTGGACAATTAGCTCTTGCAGTCCCACTCTTATTTCTTCCAACCTGAAGTAACCCTTGTGATATCTGTTAGATAACCACTCTATGGTCTTGTGGTTCAATTTATTCTGAATCAAGGCACTCAACAACCACTCTGCTCCCTCCAGATCATATTTATTACTCAAGGTCTTAAGAGTGCTTTCTAGTTTGATCCTAAATTGCTGTAAACTGTTGCGGTTGTGATCTGGAGTCTTCAAATTAGCCAAATTAGCCACTAGGTCCAGCCTACTTTGCTCCAAGTTACCGTAAGTGACCTCCAACAAGTCAACTGCCTCACTATAGGAGTCATCTACATTTGGGAATGCTTGTATGAGAACATGCGCATCTCCCCTTACTTGTCCCTTTAAATAGCATAATTTGGTAACACTTGCAAGATCACTCCTATCATGTACGACTGCTTTAAAGATAGACCAAAACTCCTCCCAGTGTTCTCCCGGATTAAACACAGGCATACATAATTCTGGGAGTTTTGGTAGATGTCTCTGACTTTCCTTACTAGGTTGACCAACAACATTGTTTACACCCTTTACCTTCTCCAAAGCCTTAGTTTTGCAGGACACAATGTTGTCCTCCACTTCATAATGTTGATCCAGCAGTCGCTCCCTTTCAGCATCATCTGCACAATTCTCTAGCAGCTCTTTTTCATAGTCTTTAAACCACAACCTATATGACTCATGTCTATTTCCTAAGGCATCTAGGTGTAGCTTTAATTCATCAGGGTTTACCGTTTCTTGTTTCATTAACTCCATACACTTCTTGTATGATTTAGTAACATGACCCTTCCGAGCTTGTAGTGACGCTTTCTTTGCTTTGGCATCCATGGACTTGCCAGTCGCACTAACTTCCTCAGACCCAGCCATGGTTAGGGAATTAATAATCACCCATTATACTACTTAAGTAGACGCCTTATAAGAGTAATTCTTGCACTTTACTCTTGTATAAATCCTAGCCACCCATGTGCTAGCAATTTATTGGGCTAATTATCATCCATCACACGATCGATTAAACTTGTGCACCCTACACCGACTTCCTTCAATCAGTCACTTAATTATTAAGTAATTAATTCAATTAATTTTTTCACTGATTGCATCCGGTTCACGAAGGACCAGCGGGCAGATATGGAAAATTTTCTAGGGTGTTTATCTGTATGTACCTCAACATTATATACATACAAGTAATCTCATTGGGAGACAACCATATTGTTTACCGTAGTCACCCCGTGTAGACATGTGAGAAAACTTAACCACCTCTGGTCACTGCAGGTGGCCCCTTCGACCTCACAATCTTATCCATATCTATCCGAGACCAGTATGGATTGGGTAGCACACACAAGTACGGTGCTACTAGTTAATTGTGGACTGTATAGATTATAGTAGTTTCGCTGAATGAAGGGGAGGGGGGTAGGGTACACCTGGATACATCCATCAAGGAAAACATTTGTACATAATCCCACCACTTACCAGATGTTCTCTGGTGGTCACTTGATGTAGCTGGATCACTCATAACCTATCTAATTATAACATAACACTACTGGCCAGCATAAGTTTGCTATAACTAGAAGGGTTACTTAACTGTGGGTGATTGATACTCCTTATTTCTTCCATTCACCATCTCAGTTTCGATGTCCTGCTACACCGACACGGTTCTCCTTCCGGCAGGACGAGGTATCCGTCGGTTTGTCCCGGTTAGAAGTCGTGATTCCATAAATCTCCATTATCCCCGGTACGAGAGTCACACGTTCACTCGGAGCAAGGCGCTCTATTTCACATCCCGCATTCTCTTAACTCAATGTTATTATCACTGATTACATTACCATTCACAAGACGATTTAACGTCTCATAACTATTACACAAATTAGAGGTCACTCCATTAAGATCTGAGGCCGATGAGCGAGGATTAACACACGGGTATGTCCCCTGGACACACCCTGGCCGTGCACCTGACACCCGGTCCTACTCTTATCACACTTTTTGCCACTCTATTACCGTGGTCCCGTAAATCACGTTCCCTCACTCTCCACCAGGAACAGTTACGACACTTCTTATTATGAAATGAGGCCTATATTAATCCTTAGGCCGCCGTGAATGTCAATTTCGTGGTTCCATGCTTTCTCAGCTTCTTCACCACATTCAAAACAATCCGCGCCTCCCTCCCCCGCACATCCGCGCATGCGCCAAGGGAACTCTTGGTTCTACTCCATTTTCAAATACATTTTGACTCATATCGGCACATAAAACACCTATTAGGCGCTATAGTTTCGGAAAATTAAAAATTTTCCACAGTAGACATTCTTGGCACTAAAATAACATATCCTCTGTTCATTAGTCACGTCTCTAGGCCCCTCTTATATTACTATTGCTTTCTATATTGATTTTTTATTCATACAAATAAATACAAAATTTACTGTTATGCAGACTAACGCATTATTGTAAAAATGATATAAATAATATCAGTGCACTAGTGAAAGAATATTAGACTCCCCAGTTGACGTGTATTGGACGTGTGGTGTAATTTGCTTACTCTTGAACATTGGTAAAAATCAAACATTTCCGCTACTTTGAGCTCAATTTCAAGGTCGTTTTCATCATGAAAGAAATGAAAATCATCTCTATTTCTATAATATGTTTTCCATTTTATCACCTGAGACCATGAAAACGGGAATACAACGATAAATACTATAAGAAAATACAACTCAAAGTCGGCGTTTTAATCCAAAAAAACAGTCCGAGTTTTTTCTCATTACGCACTGCGTGCTGCAGGATTTTTTTATGTAGTGCACACTGACCACACAGACCCATTCTCTCACATGTGGGCCTACCAGCTTTCTCCTGCTTTATTTGAAGCCGATAGAATTTACGCGTATAAATACATCAGAAACAGTGGCGCGTAAGACGTATATATACAACGTAAACAGTCAATGGGTTAAAATATACTAAATATGAGATGCTTAACCTTGCCCACAGAATATTAGCCACTACAATTTAACCTATTTATAAAATATAAGGGGGTTTAATTAATCTTATGCAATGCAATTATAGTTATTCAATTTAACAAGAGATGGAATACTGCAGTAATTACACCAGTCATCTAAAAATTAATATTTAATGTTATGAGGGAATTTTACCATCAGTTTATTCTTCTCGTGTAGTTAGATAATACCATGTAGTAATATCTCACTACAACAAAGGTTATTGTAAGTAAATGTGAAATGCAGTTGGCAACTGGCTGACACTCCTTATCATACTGCTCATGACTCAATGTTCTATCTTATCTCCAAGTTTTGAATCAAACTTAATTGGTTTCCTTGCTTAATCTTTGTTAAGCTTTCAATATGATGGCACTTCTTGGTCCACTCTCTCATAACACACAGACATTTGACCTAACAACAGCAGACTCTGCTCCTGTTATCATCAAACACTTGTGTATTTCTCTGTACAACATTATACAGCTGTATTTGAGTCAAACTGTAATAACTATTAGCAGAAATCTAGTAAAATATTAAAAGGAAAATGGATTTCATAAGAGTTAGGTTAAAATAGGCTGGTATAAGGTAGTTACATGGGTCATACATAAACTATTTAAATATTAAATCATCACTATTTATACAATTGACTGTAATCATATAATATACAGGTATTATTTTTGCTATAATAAAATGACCCCAATGAAAATAAGTTACTGTCTGACTTTTTTGGGTTATTCTAGGTCTTTATGCATATGCTGCTATTTATAAGATAAGATTTCGTTCGGATTTTTAACCCCAGAGGGTTAGCCACCCTGGATAACCCAAGAAAGTCAGTGAATCATTGAGAACTGTCTTCCATTGTGGTCCTCATTCTTGTCCCCCAGGATGCCACCCACACCAGTCCATTAACACCCAGGTACCTACTTGCTGCTAGGTGAACAGGACAACAGGTGTAAGGAAACGTGTCGAAATATTTCCACCCCGACAGGAATCGAACCCGGGTCCCCCGTCTTGTGAAGCGAGAACTTTACCAACCAGAGACATCTTCCACACTTCAGCAGTAAAACTGGCCAGTAATGATGAATAAAACATAAACCTGGTCCACTGGGGCTTGAAAGCATATTAATAGTTATCCTCGGGGTTTGAGGAAGCTTGGTTGGCATAAAGTTGCTCTTCCTAAGTAAGAATTACGGTAGTCCTGGCCACAAATCTCACCTTCTTGATCAGACAATTGAAACTAATGTCTCTCTTGATCTCAAATTAAATTTTTGAAATACTGGCTATCTATAATACTATTTTTTTAACTTATTTCTAACTATTCTAGGTCCTATAACAATGTTATTTTCTCTGTGTAACTCCATAAGTCTGTCTAAATTGTCAAATATTATATAAAAGTGGTTATTTAAGCTGTTATATTAAGGACCGCTTATGCTTCCACTATAAACATTTTCCACGGAATATTTCTGACGCCTAATAATTTCCACATTACTGCTTGAGCATAAATTCTAGTGAAAATATATTGGAACCAGTAATAATTAAAGATCAATATGTGCTGATCTTAATACTTTAGTACATTTTCTGAAGTCAATGTATAACTTTTATAGTAATGATGCCTCTCAAAGGAGGTTCCTTGACCCTGGTGAGAGGCTCTTGATCTAGGGAATTGGATCTGTGATCCAGTTCCCTGAACTGGGCCTGAATACCCCCTCCCCCCTACAGGTGCTGTATAATTCTACGGGTTTAGCGCTCCTCCATGATTATAATAATAATATAGTAATGATAATTGCAAATTATTTACAGGTGACTATGTTTATGTATGAAGAAAACTGTGACCATGTTGATTCCTTCACTTTATTATGATCTTTGCGTGCAGCCAGCAGTAACAGCCTGGTTGATCAGGTTCTGATCCACCAGGAGGCCTGGTCACAGACCGGGCCGCAGGGGCGCTGACCCCCGGAACTCTATCCAGGTAAACAATGATGACCAAGTCATCCTGACTCACTCTCATACTTAGTTATGTATATTAACTCAAATTAAGTTTAATTAACAACTGTCCATTAATAAACAAAAAGGTTCAGGCGGGGATCGAACCGCCGTCCTCACATTTACAGTTCGACGCTCTACTGAGCTAAACTAGGAAATTAACTTTATTAATTAGAAGTAATTATATTATAATGTATTACGGTACACAACACGCCACAATGGTGCACAATACAACACAATGGTGCACATCTGTGAAAATTTGTCTGGGCTGCCTCCAAGTGAGTCGCCTACCCTGGCAAACTCTGTTGACACCGAGCTCTGAGATGGGTACCTCAGCCTCACAAGTGGCTTATAGGACAGATTTTTTCACAAATGATTGGTATTGCAAGAAAACTCGCCTGCATGCACGTATAAAGGACTAACTTACTTGGTGTTGCAGCATATATCCTGATCTTCAACTTCCTAAGCCTAGCTTTAGCCCCCTTGGACTTCCCCTTGGGAACCACGTGCAACCGGGAGCATTAATTCCTGCAATATTCAATCGTTATTAGTGTCCTGCCTGCACCTCAGAAATTCCTATATCCAAGAGGGTATGTATCCCCTAGTATAACTATGCAGACTCAGACGCTAGCTTCAGACGACTCTGAGACGCTGGTACTTACTGGGCATACTCTCTCTGTAGCACGCCGAGCCCTCAGTTAACTCAACTCACGATCTCCTAAGTCACTGGCCAGATCCTACGGGAAAGGGTGAATATCTCGTCTTACTGTATGGGCTGATGGAGGAGATCATCTACGGTACATCGAGGTGTCTCTACCAGATTTCCCCAGGTCTCAGATGTGAAGACACGTGGGGGCGCCGCCTGATGTTCACGGCACGTCTTGTCCAGTCGAAGTCTATCGTAAGAAGGACGCTATTCTGTCTTTGTGACCTGCGCCCCGCCATTCAAGCTAGGGCTGCCAGTTCTCCCTAGCTAACTTATCCTAATGTTTGCCTACATTATCGGCCTATTACTACCTATGTTAAGGTCTTAGGTCTACTCTATCATTATCTACAGATGCCTTAGTAAACCTAATATTAGTGTATTACCAGTAAACCTACCTACTCCTTCCCCGAAGAGTAAATCTATAAATTAAATAAGCTTACCAACCGCCAACCAGAGAATGCCTTGCTTGTTTGGGAGGGTTTAAGGGTCGCTCGGCTCAGACGACCAGACGCTCATGCTGGATCTGAGCTGTGGAACTATTTGGACCAAATAAATTTCCACATCCTCCCGCCGGCGAAGGTAGGCGCTAAGTCTAGATCAAGTCTGCCTCCCGCAGGCCCCCCCAGTGGGCCCTGGACTCGAGCGCCGTTCGACGGGTCGTCCGGCCGCTCAGCTCACTCAACCTCTGGTCTGATTTCTCATGTCCCGGTCCCACCGTGTGGACCTCGAGAGGCAAAAGCCTGTTGATGGGTCTTATAGTCTCGACACCGTTCATTCTCACTTTCACCATTCTCAACCGCCCAGCCTTGTCTGGGTGGGTTGACACTACCAGGCCAAGAGGCCAGTATGCCCTCGGCGCCTCGGATTCTACCAGCACCAGGTCCCCTTCACTTAGCATCATCTTATTCGCCTCGGGGTCGGCACCATAGAAATGTTCCCGCAAGGTTGTCAAGTAATCCCTGCGCCACACCTGGTTCCATTTGTCCAGGATGTTCACCAGTCTGTTGTGACTCCTGTGCAGTTCTTCATTGATGGGGGGACCATCTGGCCCATAATAATCCAGCTCCTTGGAAGACTGACTCAAAATTGCGGGGAAGGGCTCAATCCTTCTTCCAAACAGCATGTGATTGGGGGTGAGAGCTTCTTGCTCGTCAATCCCATTTTGTACGTAGGTCAGAGGCCTGTTATTAACTCTTGCCTCTATCTCAACTAACACTGTCCTCAGTTCATCACAGCTCACCCTCCTGCCGTGCAAGACCTTCCGAATGCACCTTTTGACTGTGCCCACCATGCGTTCATAGAATCCCCCTTGCCAGGGTGCCCTGGGAGCTATGAACCTCCACTCGCACTCTATTCTCTTCAGGTGTTCTCGTACTTCTCCGTTGTCCCTAAGATTCCTGAAAACTTTATCGGCCGCCCTAAAGCTTGTGCCATTGTCCGAGATAATCAATCGCGGGCATGAGAATCTGGCAGTAAACCTCCTGAACAACTTCACGAAAGTCTCTGTCGTCATATCTTCTGCCAACTCCAAATGCACCGCTCGAGTAGTGGCACAGGTAAACAGGCAGACATATACTTTCTGAGGGCCCTCCTTAACGTCTCCTGGGTTCTTCAATGTGATAGCCCCCGTATAGTCTATTCCTACAGTCTCAAAGGGCCTGTCACTATGTACCCGCTCCTGAGGCAGCGGTGGTGGACCTGGGTAGGGTAGGGTCCTCCCATCGTACCGCCGGCAGACCGTGCAACTCTTTAGCACCCTTTTGACGGCAGCTCGACCCTTCAGTACCCAGTAATTCTGACGTAGGCAGGTGAGGGTATCTCCAAACCCCCCATGTAAGGTCCTCTGATGGGCATCTTGTATCAATAGCTCTGTCGCCCATCCCTCCTTTCCCAGCAGCACGGGATGTTTGGCCCCATAGCTGAGCTCAGAGTTTTGTATTCTTCCCCTGCATCTTATTAGCCCCGCATGATCTAGGAACAATCCCAATGAGTGAACCAATTTGCTGTTCCCTGAGTCGTCATCGTTGGACACGCGTCCTGATGCCATAACCTGCTGTCGGGTCGCAAGTACTTCCAGCACTCCTGGAAACCTCCCCCTTTGGTACTGCCTTATCCAATATTCTCTGGGACCCACTAGAGACAACTGTCGACCCTGGCTTACCTTGTCATGCAGCTTCCTCACGAATCGAAATACCATTTCCGTGACTCCTATAAGTTTTCTCCACGAGGAGTAGCGCCTGGGGTCAAATAATTCAGTGTCGTGTTCCCCCGCGAAATGTACTATGCTGCTGATTGTCTCCACGAATTTCTGCTCCGGCCAGCAATCCCTTGCCGGTAACCAGTCTGGGCCTTTGAACCAAAGCTCGCTTTTACTCAACTTTCTGTGTGTCACCCCTCGGCTTATCAGGTCGGCTGGGTTTTGATCTGTAGGCACATACAGAATTGTTGACGTTGACTGTAGTTCCCGTATCTCCTTTACCCGATTCCTGACATAGGGGAGCTTAGACCTGTCATTCTGGACCCACTGTAAGGCCACCTCCGAGTCTGTCCATACATAGGTGTGTGTCACCCTCAGATTACTTAACACCTCCTCTACGTACTTACCCAGTCTTGCTCCCAGCAACATCGCTGTGAGCTCTAGCTTTGGGATCGAGCAATCCTTCAGGGGTGTCACCCGCGCACGACTGGTGACCAGATTGACTTGGTCCCCGGCCACCAAATACGCTACTGCCCCATAGGCCCTGGAGGAGGCATCACAAAAGACGTGCAAGTCATAATCCCGCCCAGTGCACCCGATGGACCTGGGGAATGTGAACTCGTGCAATTCCGCTAGGTCTTTGTTAACCAGATCCCACTCCTGGCAGACTGTTTCTGGCAGTGGGTCGTCCCAACCTAGGTTCAGCTCCCAGGTCTGTTGTACTAGCATCCTCCCTCGAATGGTGATGGGTGTCAACAAACCCAAAGGATCGAAGGCAGTCTGCACTTTGCTCAGCAAAGACCTCCTGGTCAGCTTCCCTTCCCCATCAGGCTTCCTCTTTAGCCTAAGTCTGTCTTCCTTGACTTCCCACTCTAGTCCCAACACCGATGTTACCTCAGGCACTGAGTAGCCAGTATAGTCATGTTCCACCATGCCCCGCAACGTTGGATTGTTTGTCACCCATTCTCTCAATGGCATGTTAGCTGAGAGCATCTCCTGATTAGACTCTCGGTAAATATCCATCAACAGCCTTTCATCTGAGGTGGTACCCTGCATGTTGTCTACATAAAATAGGGTCTTCAGTAATTCTTTAAGCGGGCTGTTACAGTTCACAAGGTGGTAGTCTATGGTAGCCTGTAATAGGAATGGTGAACTAGTGGCACCAAACAACACTGCCCTGAATCTATAGGTATCATACCCTTGCTTGGGCATCTCCCTGTTAGCCAGCCACAAGAACCTTGTGTAGTCCCTATCCTGTGGCTGCAACCCAATACGTAGGAAGGCTTTGCTAATGTCTGCCGCATAGGCGTACTGTTCCGTCCTGAATCTCAACAACACATCTGCTAATTTCTGCGTCAGGGAGGGCCCTGTGAGCAGACAGTCGTTCAACGATGGCTCTCGGGGACTCGCCTGCGAGCTGCAGTTGAAGACTACTCTGATGGGAGTGGTTACCGACTCCTTGGTGACTGCCATGTGTGGAAGATAATGGGTGTTTTCCCCAGGGCTGGCATTGGGCACTTTCTCGATGAACCCAAGGGCCAGCTGTTCCTTAATAATATCATCATATTTCCCCACCAGACCCTTCCTGGTCAGGCTGTTCACCAATGAATTCAACTGACCACGTGCCCTCTTGAAATTAGTGGGCAGCGTTGGGTGGCCCGGTTTCCATGGGAGTCGCACCCAATACTGCCCGTCCCTGAACTGCACATGGTTCAAGTAATCTCGATACGTCTCTTCGTGTTCGGGGGGCGGCTGGTCACCTTTAATCCCTACTACATCCAGGTCCCATAGTTTATGGACCGGCTCACTGTCGGATATGCCAACTTGCGCCTCTGACAGGCCTTCGTGCACACCAATCTGCATCACCAGTACAGCCTCAGTCGCTGTAATACCAGAGCCCTCCTTTCCCGGGGTCGCAGGGAAGTGAGCTGGTATTCTGCCTCCTACGATGTACCCCGCTGGAGTCCTGTACAGGCCCACACCTTCCTTGATAACCCTTCTCGTAGACACGAACTCGTCTAGGTAATCCCCTCCTACCAATATGCCTACATTACTAACATTGTCTGTAGCAATGTCTGGTTCTGCTAGCTTCACACCCAACTCCCTCAAACGTTTGACTGCTTCAGCCAGTCCCCTAGTGGTAATGATATTGGGCAGCCTCTTCACCATCAAGGCTGAAATTTCCCGTCGATGCCCGGCTAACCTGACCGTCACATTGACTACTGGATAAGACCTGCGTGGGACTTCCCCACCAAACCCTTCCACCTTCATGTCAACTTTACCAACTGTCTCCAGCTTCAACCTAGTGGCTAGACTCTCCGCTATGAAGGATCTCTGTGCCCCACTGTCGAAGAACAAACGGGTTGTTTCAGACTTCTTCCCATTCGCGACCACCGCCATTATGGTGGGCAAGGCCACCGAGCCTTGAAATTGCTCACCAGAACAAATTCTCGGTGCCGTACTCACCACACTCATCGTTACTTCTGACTTGTTCTTGCTCTCCGCCCTTTCTTGCGGTTTGCTCTCCTTAACTTGTGCTAATCCGGCATCATTAGGACACAGTGCACTGTGGTGCTTTCCCTTCCGGCAGCCCCGACACTCCCTGAGCATGGTGTTACAGTCCCTGGCAAAATGTTCTCCACAACACTTGAAACAAAGTCTCAACTCTCTTAGCCGTTGAACCCTTTGGTTATAGGTGGTGAAGCTTGAACACCCTGAACTAGCGTGTTCTTCATCACAAAACACGCACCGTCTCATACTGGCCGCTTTAGTGGCTTCTCCCTTGGCCCTGTGGGTGGAGGACTCGCCCTGGGCATAATACGTGCCTACTTTAGTTGGGAGGTGGTTTAGGTCTATCTCTCGAATGTCTGGGGAAGTCGACCGACTTCTCCTTGGTAGGTAATTTCTCCCCCTGACCTATGCTCAGGTGAGATATGAGATCCCCTAACCCTTCAATAATTTGGCTTATCGTGAACCTATTCGTCCGATATTTTAAGTGTAACTCATGCACTGTCGTGCTAGCCAGTTTCCTCTGAATCACCTGGCTAAGGACCCATTTTGAATCATTCTCACCATGCAGATCTCTGAAACTATTGGTCAAGCTCATAATCTCAATACGGAACTTCTCTAGACTTTGACGGTCATGTCGGCAAGCCTCTAGATCCAACAACCGATAAAGTATAGCTACCTTTATCTCCTCAGTGTTGCCAAACATGTCTTCTAATTGGTCTTTGGCATGTTGGTAATTAGCGTCAGTAATCGGGTAGTGCCGGACCAGATCTAAGGCTTTACCCTTGAGTTGCGACCGCAAATACTGCAACTTGACGGCATCTGACAAATCATTTCTGTCATCTATCTGGGCTCTAAACTGATCCCAGAAACCAATGTACTCTGTTAAGGTTCCGTCAAACGTTGGTAAATTCAGCTGGGGCAACTTGGGCAACATATTGACAGGTGTGTGGTTGTTTGGGGTACCTGCGGTGTTCAACATCATCCTTGGAATACTAGCCTTTAATGTACTTAACTTATCTTTGTACATATTCATCTCCTGATGACAATCTACATCATCCTTAGTGAATTCGTCCATAGCCTGCTGAAGACTTCCCTGGGATTCCTCATCCTCAATAGCCTGTAGCTCATATGCTGAGAATGCTTGTTCATAGGCTTCCCACTTTTCCCCCAAACTCTTCAAGCAGTTCTGCAAATCATCGCAGTCTACATTACTGCGTTGGCAAGTAGCCTTGCACCTGTTACGCGTTCTGTTCAGATGCCCTTTGTATGCTGCTACTGATCGTTTTAATTTTGTTAGCACTGAACCAGACTCTCCTGAACCCCCATCTGCCATTGTCGAAGTTTAATGAGGAGTGTGACACTAATTGTACTTTACCCAGTCCACCCCACAGCACGTCACGGTGTTAGGTAAGAATGAACGAGTCTTAAGGCTTCTCAACAAGCTTAACAATTCCCTTTGTTATATTGACTCTACTATGAATCAAAAATGTACACTGTTAGCTCTCAAATCCCAATCAAAATGTGTATCGATGTGAAAGCTTAATCTAGCACTCAACTGTACAATGCCAGCAAATAATTACAGGACTTAACCTAGTCTCAGGTATAATTCACAAATCCCACATTAACATGAATCAAAGATGATGAAAATCACAATAAGAGTGCAGTGTACAAATTAAATCACTTGGTTAACACAAGCAAATTCAACAATTCAACTTGTGAAACAGTAAATAAATAATGTATGTAAACAGCTTGGCCTAACTGTGCCCAGCTTACTCTGTTTAGCGTGGATGGTTGGATAAGGTAAATCCTAACCTAGCTAGTGTGCTATAACTTAAACCTGGCTTTATAACTCCCTGTAAATAATAACTAGGTTAAATCTGTCCTAGCTACTATAACCTTTTGTAAATATTGCACAAGCCTAGCCTAACTGTGGCTACCTTGCAAATCCACTGTAAGTAATTAACACACAAGTCTCCTACTCTGGATTACTTGTAATCACTGTAAATAATTAAATTCACAAGCTTCTCTAGCCTACCTGGCCTGCCTGTAAATTACTGCAAATAACAACTTCTGTGTATAGTCAGCTTGGCCTAGCCTCTGAGTAACTTTGACCTAGGTGTGCTAACTTAAACCTAACTTTTTTAAACTGGTTCCTAACTGTGGCCTAGCTATGATAGCTTAACCTGTGGCCTAGCTATGATAGCTTAACCTAACTTTGTTAAACTGGTTCTTAACTGTAGCCTAGCTATGATAGCTTAACCTAACTGTGGCCTAGCTATGATAGCTTAACCTAACTCTGTAAAACTGGTTCCTAACTGTGGCCTAGCTATGATAGCTTAACCTAGCTATTCCACATCCGGTTTTCGAAGGACCACTTTTGTGAAAATTTGTCTGGGCTGCCTCCAAGTGAGTCGCCTACCCTGGCAAACTCTGTTGACACCGAGCTCTGAGATGGGTACCTCAGCCTCACAAGTGGCTTATAGGACAGATTTTTTCACAAATGATTGGTATTGCAAGAAACCTCGCCTGCATGCACGTATAAAGGACTAACTTACTTGGTGTTGCAGCATATATCCTGATCTTCAACTTCCTAAGCCTAGCTTTAGCCCCCTTGGACTTCCCCTTGGGAACCACGTGCAACCGGGAGCATTAATTCCTGCAATATTCAATCGTTATTAGTGTCCTGCCTGCACCTCAGAAATTCCTATATCCAAGAGGGTATGTATCCCCTAGTATAACTATGCAGACTCAGACGCTAGCTTCAGACGACTCTGAGACGCTGGTACTTACTGGGCATACTCTCTCTGTAGCACGCCGAGCCCTCAGTTAACTCAACTCACGATCTCCTAAGTCACTGGCCAGATCCTACGGGAAAGGGTGAATATCTCGTCTTACTGTATGGGCTGATGGAGGAGATCATCTACGGTACATCGAGGTGTCTCTACCAGATTTCCCCAGGTCTCAGATGTGAAGACACGTGGGGGCGCCGCCTGATGTTCACGGCACGTCTTGTCCAGTCGAAGTCTATCGTAAGAAGGACGCTATTCTGTCTTTGTGACCTGCGCCCCGCCATTCAAGCTAGGGCTGCCAGTTCTCCCTAGCTAACTTATCCTAATGTTTGCCTACATTATCGGCCTATTACTACCTATGTTAAGGTCTTAGGTCTACTCTATCATTATCTACAGATGCCTTAGTAAACCTAATATTAGTGTATTACCAGTAAACCTACCTACTCCTTCCCCGAAGAGTAAATCTATAAATTAAATAAGCTTACCAACCGCCAACCAGAGAATGCCTTGCTTGTTTGGGAGGGTTTAAGGGTCGCTCGGCTCAGACGACCAGACGCTCATGCTGGATCTGAGCTGTGGAACTATTTGGACCAAATAAATTTCCACAACATCGTTCACAATACAATATAATGGTACACAATACAGCACAATGGTGCACAATACAACACAATGGTAAACAATGCAACACAATGGTGCACAATACAGCACAGGTGCACAATACAACACAATGATGCACAATACAACACAATGATGCATAATACAGCACTACGCTACACAATACAGCACAATAGTGCACAATACAGCACAGTGGTGCACAATACAACACAATTCAAATTCAAATTCAAACTCAAAGTTCATTCTCTATAAGGATTACAATGTTGAATTTACAGAATTTGGTTGTTGTGTGGTTTACATGTAGTTAAATAATGATTACAGAGTGTACCACTAGAACGCCTAGCATGGCTAGGCATTTCGGGCAGACTTGGTTTAATTCTTTATTTTAAAATATTACAAATTATGAGGTAAGTTGGTATTATGGCTAAGTGACTAAATACTAGTTTGTGAGTTTAGCAATGTGAGTGCTTTTGTTTTGGCACAGTACATAGTTTCAGTATTGGAGTATCATAGGATTCATTATTTTAAGATTGAGATTAATATTTCTGTTTATGGTCAAATGGGTGAGTGAGTGTAAGTGTGAACCACCAGGTGGTATTTGTGTAGTTAGTTGATGGGGTTTATCAGGGAGATAAGATGTTTTCTAATGGTAGTTTTGAAGGTGATGAATGTGTCTGCAGTTCTAGAGTTCTCAGGTAGGGTGTTCCAGATTTTAGGGCCTTTGACATACATTGAATTTTTGTAAAGGTTTAGTCGTTAGTTAGTTAGTTTAATATGTTTATTATGCACCCCATACCCATCCTGTGGGCGGTAGTCAAAAGATTACAGAGGTACATAATTGGTCCAGGGACTGGACTCCAAAGTTTTGATAGCTGAGCAAGTTACAAAGGTAATGAACTAGATCTGGTCATAATCATGACCAAGTTACAAAGGTAATGAGCTCCAGGTAGAGCTGGTCACACTCATGAATAATTGCAAAGGTAATGAATCATAAACACATTAATCATGAGAATTTACAAAGGTAATGAGCTCCAGGTAGAGCTGGTCAAAAACATGACAAGTTTCAAAGGTAATGAATGATAAACACGTTATCACATGATTACAATCATAGACAAATTACAGAGTAATGATCAGTTAACAAACATAGCAGGGAATTCATCCATTGCCCCAACAACAGATATTGCTAGGTGCCTGTCTCTCCTCGGCAGACAGCCATTGCAAACAGCAGCAAGTTGCCCCGGGATCTGCTGCTTGCACGAGCACCATCGACCCTCCCCAAGAGGTCCAAGAAGCCAGTGGCTCCGTTAGCAGCCAGATGGAGAGCTGTCCTAGGGACATGGCAACGTCCTGGTGGACGCCAAGTTGACTGAAGATCCCAGGCCCTCGTGTGCACGGATGTTGAAGCTTGAGGAACTGAGTACACACTGCCTGTGGCACACCTGACAGCTGCCTCGCGGTCGAACTCCACGATGCTGTCCCTGTAGTGGAAGTTCCTGTGAGCCCGGCACTCCCTGCAGTGCCATCGCTGACATCGTGGGTTAGGGGAGAAGTACCCTCTATAGATGGGGTGGCACTGGGAGTTGGGTGGGTGAGGCGGGGGAGACGGGCAGGGGCGAGGCGTTATGAGAGGGTCACTGTTTACTACACACGCCCTCCCCCTCCCCCCCAGCGGAGAGGGGGGGAGGCGCTGACTGGTCCTGACTCAACAACACCAAACCTTCTGCACAACACTTCAACTATTTACGCTGAAACGATGCACTGGGAAGTCCGTTCGCTGCTCTGGTATCTTCTCAAAGCATTCACACTGAGTTCTGTTAAGTAGGGACCTGGTCAGCCTCTTTGACCAGGAGCTATCCTTGAAAATCCCGCAGCTAGCCCGCTACACAACCTGCCTGGAGTCCACTACATTTACGGACACGGGGAATGTCGTAGAGATGTTTGTGTCTGGTGTTATGCCTGTGGGTTCTGTCACAACTATCAAGAAAGCGTTTTAGGTCAAGGTTGATATTGGAGTTTAAGGTCCTGTAGATGTAGATTGCACAGTAGTAAGTGTGGATGTACTGAACAGGGAGTAAGTTTAAATCTATGAAGAGAGGGGGTGTGTTGCCAGGGATGGGATTTAGTGATTATTCTTACTGCAGCTTTTTGTTGGGTTATTATTGGCTTTAGGTGTGTTGCTGCAGTTGATCCCCAAGCACAAATAACATAGGTGAGGTATGGATAAATAAGTGAGTGGTATAGTGTGAGAAGGGCATTTTGCGGCATGTAGTATCGTATCTTGGAGAGGATCCCAACCGTTTTGGATACTTTTTTGGTTATGTGTTGGACATGGGTGCTGAAATTCAGGTTGTTGTCAAGGTATAGGCCTAGGAATTTGCCCTCATTATGTCTGGTAATTAGAGTGTTGTCGATCTTAATGTTAATTTGTGCATCTCCTGCTCTGCTACCAAACATAATATAGTAGGTTTTGTCAGTGTTAAGCGTAAGTTTATTGGCTGTCATCCAAGTCGATATTTTGATCAGCTCCTCGTTAACAATGGTGTTGAGGGTGGCAAGATTAGGGTGAGAGATGACATAAGTCGTGTCGTCAGCAAAGAGAATGGGTTTCAGGTGTTGAGATACATTTGGAAGATCATTGATGTATTATGAGGAAGAGAAGGGGACCAAGGACACTTCCCTGCGGAACTCCAGTATCAAGTGGCCGTGTTGTTGATGCTGTGTCTTTAATGGTGACATACTGATACCTATTAGTAAGGTAAGATTTGAAATAAGCAAGCGCATGGCCTCTTATACCGTAATGGTCAAGTTTGTGGAGTAGGATATCGTGGTCTACTGTGTCAAAAGCTTTTCTTAGGTCAATAAAAATTCCTAGTGGATATTCCTTATTTTCCAATGCTGTGTAAAGCAGATCTAGCATTTTTATGATTGCATCATTAGTGTTTCTATTTTTCCTGAATCCAAATTGGCAGGGGTTGAGTATGTTTTGTGCTGTTATAAATGAATATAGTCTCCTGTGCACGAGTTTCTCAAAGATTTTGGATAGCAATGGTAAGTTTGATATTGGCCTATAGTTGTTTAAGTCTGTAGGGTCACCACCTTTATGTATTGGTGTAACCCTTGCCATCTTGAGTAGTTTCGGGAAGGTGCTAGTTTCTAGTGACTTGTTAAAAAGTAATGAAATAGCATGCGAAAGGAAATGGGCCGCTCGCTTGTACAGTAATGGTGGGACATTAGACAGATTCCCTGAGTTGTTTTTAAGTGACTTTATAATCTCGGTGACTTCCGAGGGGTCAGTTGGTGCAAGATAGAAGGAATTTGGGAAATTCCCATCTAGGTAGTCCCCAGCATGGGCATTGGTATGTGGGATTTTATTGGCGAGATTAGATCCTATGGTTGAGAAGAAGTCGTTTATCTTGTTAGCTGTGTCAGTGGGATGTAGTGGTGTTTCATTAGGTTTAGTTAGGACAATATTCTTGTTTTTTTTCAGTTTGTGGGTCCCTAGAATCTGAGAGAGTGTTTTCCAGGTCTTTTTTATATCTCCTCTAGTGTCTGTGAATCTACTGGAGTAGTATAGTTGTTTGGGTTTCTTTATTACTTTGGTGAGAACTGATGAATAGTGTTTAAGAATATCTTTGTGTATTAAGCCCTGTCTATATTGCTTTTCATATTGGTGTTTCTTGTCAATGGATTTCAGAATGGTGCTGGTTAGCCATGGGCAACCAAGCCGTTTGTTTGTGATCTGTTTCGTTTTTATAGGACAATGTTTGTTGTATAGTCTAAGTAATTTGTTAAGAAAAATGTCTGTCCAGTCATCAATACCATTGGCCTTGGAGAATTCTGTAGGCCAGTCAACAATCTCTAGGTCAGCTGTGAACTTCCTTATTGAGGCCTCGTCATGAAGTCTAAATGAGACTTTGTTGTATTCAAGTGGTGGTTTACTAATGTTTGTCAGGAGGAAGGTAGGGTAGTGGTCTGTAGTGCTATCTGTGATTATCCCTGATTTAAGGGGGGCTAGTACACAATGCAACACAATTGTGCACAATACAGCACTACGCTACACAATACAGCACAATGGTGCACAATACAGCACTAAACAACACAACACTACAAAACACAACAAATTACTGTTACCAGTGGTATGTCGGCTACTATGTTACCTGCTGTGTTTTAGACCTTAGTGTGTTACTGCTGTGTTATTGTTTTGTCTGATTTGTTGACTGCTGTGTTGTGATTCCTGCTGTGTTGTGGTGATTCCTGCTGTGTTGTGGTGATTCCTGCTGTGTTGTGGTGATTCCTGCTGTGTTGTGGTGATTCCTGCTTTGTTGTGGTGATTCCTGCTGTGTTGTGGTGATTCCTGCTGTGTTGTGGCAATTCCTGCTGTGTTGTGATGATCCCTGCTGTGTTGTGGTGATTCCTGCTGTGTTGTGATGATTCCTGCTGTGTTGTGGTGATTCCTGCTGTGTTGTGGTGATTCCTGCTGTGTTGTGGCAATTCCTGCTGTATTGTGATGATCCCTGCTGTGTTGTGGTGATTCCTGCTGTGTTGTGGTGATTCCTGCTGTGTTGTGGTGATTCCTGTTGTGCTGTGGTGATTCCTGCTGTGTTGTGGTGATTCCTGTTGTGTTGTGGTGATTCCTGCTGTGTTGCCTGTTGCGTTATGTTGTCTGCTAAGTTGTTGTATTTTCTGTTTTTGTTCTGTTGCTGTTACCCTGCAGCTTTATCTACTGTGTCGTGTTACTCTCAGTGTTACCTGCTGTGTTAGCTTCAGTGTTTATTGATGTTTCTCACCTGTGTACCTGAGTGTTTACTGCTGATACTACTGTTTGCTGAGTGATACTGCTGATCTCTCTATCTCACAATTCAAACCTTTATCATTTTTCGTGGTGGGGCTGAGGGCGTCTCACTTTCCAGACGACGTTTGACAGATGTAGTTTTTATTGAATGTTTAATCTCATCCGACAATACGTTCTCCTGTGGGTCTTTGCAGGATATATCTATATCATTTTTGAATTCAGTCAACATTGATTTGACCATGTTGATTGCCGTAATATCGGGGAAATACTTCATTCTAATGTAGATCCAGCGGGCGATGTCATCGGGGTCCGTGAGCCCGGAGCTGACAACTAGGTCTAGGAATGCTAGTGCGTGGTACACACAGGTCCCACCGTCCTGTTTTATGCAATTAATGGCTCCAAGTCTTGTGAAACAGGGGTTCATCTTGAGGTATTTTTTCATCAATTCCTGGGAGGTCTCAGAATGAGCACTGTCATAGTGGAGCAACATCCCATCAAGGCAGGAATACACAGCAACGCAGTGTTGTTCTCCTGTCATCAGTACAATCCGACCATGACCTTTGGGTAATGGAGGCTCCAGCAGGAGGTCATCATCCCAACACACTTGACATACTTTGCCGAATGGACGAGGAGTGTTATTAACAATGTTCCAGACATTAACTACAGTCAGTGGTCTGGTGGCCTCCATGAGAGGGTGATAGACACCAAGTTCTTCGATGTCCATCCTATTCACTTACACTCTAATAAACCAGGATACTGGAGGGGCTCGAACCAACGATGCTTGAGTTTTACAACTAGGCCAGCGGGATATGAGTAAAAATATTCAACTAAACATATTTATACACCACAAGAATTTCTGCATAGGTACCTTATAGTGACAGTTATAATGTAGAGTTTTATATAGTGATATTGGAATTTGTTATAACAAATTCCAATATCACTATATAAAACTCTACATTATAACTGTCACTATTAGGTACCTATGCAAAAATTCTTGTGGTGTATAAATATGTTTAGTTGAATATTTTTACTCATATCCCGCTGGCCTAACAAATCAGACAAAACAATAACACAGCAGTAACACACTAAGGTCTAAAACACAGCAGGTAACATAGTAGCCGACATACCACTGGTAACAGTAATTTGTTGTGTTTTGTAGTGTTGTGTTATTTAGTGCTGTATTGCGCACCATTGTGCATCATTGTGTTGTATTGTGTAGCGTACTGCTGTATTATGCACCACTGTGTTGCATTGTGTACCATTGTGTTGTATTGTGCACCATTGTGGCGTGTTGTGTACTTACCTGGAGTTTACCTGGAGAGAGTTCCGGGGGTCAACGCCCCCGCGGCCCGGTCTGTGACCAGGCCTCCTGGTGGATCAGAGCCTGATCAACCAGGCTGTTGCTGCTGGCTGCACGCAAACCAACGTACGAGCCACAGCCCGGCTGATCAGGAACTGACTTTAGGTGCTTGTCCAGTGCCAGCTTGAAGACTGCCAGGGGTCTGTTGGTAATCCCCCTTATGTGTGCTGGGAGGCAGTTGAACAGTCTCGGGCCCCTGACACTTATTGTATGGTCTCTTAACGTGCTAGTGACACCCCTGCTTTTCATTGGGGGGATGGTGCATCGCCTGCCAAGTCTTTTGCTTTCGTTGTGAGTGATTTTCGTGTGCAAGTTCGGTACTAGTCCCTCTAGGATTTTCCAGGTGTATATAATCATGTATCTCTCCCTCCTGCGTTCCAGGGAATACAGGTTTAGGAACCTCAAGCGCTCCCAATAATTGAGGTGTTTTATCTCCGTTATGCGCGCCGTGAAAGTTCTCTGTACATTTTCTAGGTCGGCAATTTCACCTGCCTTGAAAGGTGCTGTTAGTGTGCAGCAATATTCCAGCCTAGATAGAACAAGTGACCTGAAGAGTGTCATCATGGGCTTGGCCTCCCTAGTTTTGAAGGTTCTCATTATCCATCCTGTCATTTTTCTAGCAGATGCGATTGATACAATGTTATGGTCCTTGAAGGTGAGATCCTCCGACATAATCACTCCCAGGTCTTTGACGTTGGTGTTTCGCTCTATTTTGTGGCCAGAATTTGTTTTGTACTCTGATGAAGATTTAATTTCCTCATGTTTACCATATCTGAGTAATTGAAATTTCTCATCGTTGAACTTCATATTGTTTTCTGCAGCCCACTGAAATATTTGGTTGATGTCCACCTGGAGCCTTGCAGTGTCTGCAATGGAAGACACTGTCATGCAGATTCGGGTGTCATCTGCAAAGGAAGACACGGTGCTGTGGCTGACATCCTTGTCTATGAAGGATATGAGGATGAGGAACAAGATGGGAGCGAGTACTGTGGCTTTTCACCGTAGCTGCCTCGGACTTTACTCTGTTGACGACTACTCTCTGTGTTCTGTTAGTGAGGAAATTATAGATCCATCGACCGACTTTTCCTGTTATTCCTTTAGCACGCATTTTGTGCGCTATTACGCCATGGCCACACTTGTCGAAGGCTTTTGCAAAGTCTGTATATATTATAATATAATTACTTCTAATTAATAAAGTTAATTTTCTAGTTTAGCTCAGTCAGTAGAGCGTCGAACTGTAAATGTGAGGACGGCGGTTCGATCCCCGCCTGAACCTTTCTGTTTATTAATGGACAGTTGTTAATTAAACTTAATTTGAGTTAATATACATAACTAAGTATGAGAGTGAGAGTCAGGATGACTTGGTCATCATTGTTTACCTGGATAGAGTTCCGGGGGTCAGCGCCCCCGCGGCCCGGTCTGTGACCAGGCCTCCTGGTGGATCAGAACCTGATCAACCAGGCTGTTACTGCTGGCTGCACGCAAAGATCATAATAAAGTGAAGGAATCAACATGGTCACAGTTTTCTTCATACATAAACATAGTCACCTGTAAATAATTTGCAATTATCATTACTATATTATTATTATAATCATGGAGGAGCGCTAAACCCGTAGAATTATACAGCACCTGTAGGGGGGAGGGGGTATTCAGGCTCAGTTCAGGGAACTGGATCACAGATCCAATTCCCTAGATCAAGAGCCTCTCACCAGGGTCAAGGAACCTCCTTTGAGAGGCATCATTACTATAAAAGTTATACATTGACTTCAGAAAATGTACTAAAGTATTAAGATCAGCACATATTGATCTTTAATTATTACTGGTTCCAATATATTTTCACTAGAGTTTATGTTCAAGTAGTAATGTGGAAATTATTAGGCGTCAGAAATATTCCGTGGAAAATGTTTATAGTGGAAGCATAAGCGGTCCTTAATATAACAGCTTAAATAACCACTTTTATATAATATTTGACAATTTAGACAGACTTATGGAGTTACACAGAGAAAATAACATTGTTATAGGACCTAGAATAGTTAGAAATAAGTTAAAAAAATAGTATTATAGATAGCCAGTATTTCAAAAATTTAATTTGAGATCAAGAGAGACATTAGTTTCAATTGTCTGATCAAGAAGGTGAGATTTGTGGCCAGGACTACCGTAATTCTTACTTAGGAAGAGCAACTTTATGCCAACCAAGCTTCCTCAAACCCCGAGGATAACTATTAATATGCTTTCAAGCCCCAGTGGACCAGGTTTATGTTTTATTCATCATTACTGGCCAGTTTTACTGCTGAAGTGTGGAAGATGTCTCTGGTTGGTAAAGTTCTCGCTTCACAAGACGGGGGACCCGGGTTCGATTCCTGTCGGGGTGGAAATATTTCGACACGTTTCCTTACACCTGTTGTCCTGTTCACCTAGCAGCAAGTAGGTACCTGGGTGTTAATGGACTGGTGTGGGTGGCATCCTGGGGGACAAGAATGAGGACCACAATGGAAGACAGTTCTCAATGATTCACTGACTTTCTTGGGTTATCCAGGGTGGCTAACCCTCTGGGGTTAAAAATCCGAACGAAATCTTATCTTATAAATAGCAGCATATGCATAAAGACCTAGAATAACCCAAAAAAGTCAGACAGTAACTTATTTTCATTGGGGTCATTTTATTATAGCAAAAATAATACCTGTATATTATATGATTACAGTCAATTGTATAAATAGTGATGATTTAATATTTAAATAGTTTATGTATGACCCATGTAACTACCTTATACCAGCCTATTTTAACCTAACTCTTATGAAATCCATTTTCCTTTTAATATTTTACTAGATTTCTGCTAATAGTTATTACAGTTTGACTCAAATACAGCTGTATAATGTTGTACAGAGAAATACACAAGTGTTTGATGATAACAGGAGCAGAGTCTGCTGTTGTTAGGTCAAATGTCTGTGTGTTATGAGAGAGTGGACCAAGAAGTGCCATCATATTGAAAGCTTAACAAAGATTAAGCAAGGAAACCAATTAAGTTTGATTCAAAACTTGGAGATAAGATAGAACATTGAGTCATGAGCAGTATGATAAGGAGTGTCAGCCAGTTGCCAACTGCATTTCACATTTACTTACAATAACCTTTGTTGTAGTTAGATATTACTACATGGTATTATCTAACTACACGAGAAGAATAAGTTGATGGTAAAATTCCCTCATAACATTAAATATTAATTTTTAGATGACTGGTATAATTACTGCAGTATTCCATCTCTTGTTAAATTGAATAACTATAATTGCATTGCATAAGATTAATTAAACCCCCTTATATTTTATAAATAGGTTAAATTGTAGTGGCTAATATTCTGTGGGCAAGGTTAAGCATCTCATATTTAGTATATTTTAACCCATTGACTGTTTACGTTGTATATATATGTCTTACGCGCCACTGTTTCTGATGTATTTATACGCGTAAATTCTATCGGCTTCAAATAAAGCAGGAGAAAGCTGGTAGGCCCACATGTGAGAGAATGGGTCTGTGTGGTCAGTGTGCACTACATAAAAAAATCCTGCAGCACGCAGTGCGTAATGAGAAAAAACTCGAGACTGTTTTTTTGGATTAAAACGCCTACTTTGAGTTGTATTTTCTTATAGTATTTATCGTTGTATTCCCGTTTTCATGGTCTCAGGTGATAAAATGGAAAACATATTATAGAAATAGAGCTGATTTTCATTTCTTTCATGATGAAAACGACCTTGAAATTGAGCTCAAAGTAGCGGAAATGTTTGATTTTTACCAATGTTCAAGAGTAAGCAAATTACACCACACGTCCAATACACGTCAACTGGGGAGTCTAATATTCTTTCACTAGTGCACTGATATTATTTATATCATTTTTACAATAATGCGTTAGTCTGCATAACAGTAAATTATGTATTTATTTGTATGAATAAAAAATCAATATAGAAAGCAATAGTAATATAAGAGGGGCCTAGAGACGTGACTAATGAACAGAGGATATGTTATTTTAGTGCCAAGAATGTCTACATTGTTTATTCTGGACCCCATTTTGAAATTGGCATTTTTTAATTTGCGTGAAATTGGCCAAATTACCAATTTCTGACCACTTTATTGGGTAGTTCAAATCGGTAAATGGGCAGTTTCTTGTACTCAACTGATAAATAAAAATTGGAGTTCTAAAGAAATAGCTATGAGTTTGGTCAACCGGAACAACGGAATTGGCCAAAAACAGGACTCAAATTCGGCGAATTTGCCGATGCGTATATGTCGCCGAGACCGCTAACTTCACGGGAGCGTAATTCCGTGAGTTTTCGACCAGATTTCGTACTTTTGGGAAAAGATTCTCTATCATTTCAGAAGAATTTTTTTTTTTCCAAAACTTTTGTGACATAGAATGACAGTTTCAGAAAGGGGCTTGCAACAGTCAAAGGGTTAATGCAGAAAGGTATGCTCATTTAATTTACCCTCTACCAGTTCAAGAAATCTAACTTATATTTTACTCCCTTATCTTTAATTAAGTGCATATGAAGTTTGTTTTATGATATGCATGGCATCACATGGTGTTATTTATTGCAGATGTCAACATTATGGAAGCAAAAAAAGAATGAGAAGAAGGGGCAGTGGAGGCTGCCTTCCACAACTTGTCTGTCTCATTCAACACTCCTTCATCATCACATGTCTATGCAGCTCCATAAGCCTAAGTTAGTACCATTCTTTGCTGTCTTAAATTTTCAGCATCACACACCAAATAAAAGCAGATAATGAGCAGCCTTAGTTAATCAGGAATGAATTTTCATAGGACATGTATGGTGCTGTAATACCGAGAGAGAGAGAGAGAGGGAGAGAATGAGAGAGAGAGAATGAGAAAGAGAGAATGAGAAAGAGAGAGAGAGAGAGAGAGAATGAGAGATGTCAGCATAGTTGCTGATCCCCTTATATGTGTTATATAGATTAGCTGAGTATCATAGTACCATCCATGTGTTTATATAGAAGATCCCTTAGGCCTGTGACTGTATGACGTCATGAATTCTTCTCATCATCTTCACGTCATCTGCAAACAGGGACACTTCGGAGTCTGTTCCTTCCGTCATGTCGTTCACAAAAATTTGTGTGTGTGTGTGTGTGTGTGTGTGTGTGTGTGTGTGTGTGTGTGTGTGTGTGTGTGTGTGTGTACTCACCTAATTGTAGCTGCAGGGGGTCGAGACTCAGCTCCTGTGTGTGTGTGTGTACTCAGTTGCTTTTAAGCAACTGACCCTGGTGCTCAAGTTGGATCAAGAACCGCAGTGAGTGTTGAATCAAGAACCACCAGAGAGTGTTGAATCAAGAACCACCAGAGAGTGTTGAATCAAGAACCGCCAGAGAGTGTTGAATCAAGAACCACCAGAGAGTGTTGAATCAAGAACCACCAGAGAATGTTGAATCAAGAACCGCCAGAGAGTGTTGAATCAAGAACCGCCAGAGAGTGTTGAATCAAGAGATCAAGTCTCCCTCCGGTCTCTTAATATGTTCCTCAATGTTATCATTGTAATTCATAACAGTTGTGGTTGACTTACCTTTTCATCACATTACCCAGAGACTCTGCAATACCACTTAGTTGTCATGCACACCTCTCAGATTATTATTATTGTTGTTGTTGTTGTTGTTCACAAATAACTCGCACATAATAGAAACTTATAACAACGTTTCGGTAGGATTTGGGTCATTGACTAGTGTATTGTTCGAGTCACGGTGCCCTGTATTTTTGTTCATTATTATTATCATTATTATTAGTGATTGCCTCCACTGTGAGCATCAGAGTTATCTCTGAGTTGCCAAACCCTGCCAAGTGGAGGCTAGTGGTTCGTCTTTAGGATCCATTACCCTCTTACTACAGTACTAGTGAGTCTTCCTTCAGGTTCATGTGTCCAGCAGATCACCTGTATCCTCATTAGATGATCGTCCTTACTCACCTCTCCAAGGTCCACCTCTTCAACCAACATCAAGATTCAAGGTTCTTTATTTCAGTATGATACAATATTTGCACAGAGAGAAGTGATATTTAGGTGTGCATGCAGAAAGTCCTTAGTATGCAGAGCATCTCTGGTTTTCCCAATTTCGTGTGTCCAGGAATCCCTTCGTGGACTTCCCTCTACCCTCCGGATGCCTTCCCTTCCTAACTTCCCAAAGGTCAGCAATCAGGGTGTCTTCCCCAGGCCAGTGTCTTCCTCGGCAGTCCACCTGTATCACTTCATAAGAACATAAGAAAGAAGGAACACTGCAGCAGGCCTACTGGCCCATGCGAGGCAAGTCCAATTCTCCCACCGGCTTAAGCCTTAACCTAGTCAGGTCAGTCACATTCATATTCATGTGTCAGTCTTTCCCCACATCGCAGACGGCACCTGAGTTTCCCTGTCTCCTGTTATCATGTTTATTTTTTCCCTATAATCCACCTTGTTCATAATTACTATCGCATTTGCTTTGTCTGCTTTCGTAAGGTGAAGTCTACGATCTTTCCTTAATTCATGATATAACTTAACAAATCTTTGAGGACAATTGTGTTGCATATCAACATAATTGTCGTTGGGGAGATTTGGATTAAAGATAATAAATTTAATACAAAGTGGGAGTTGTCACATTTGTTCTCTGACGATGACATGGCCCTTTTGGATGATTCTGTACAGAAGTTGCGAAGATTGATGGAGGAATTTGGGAGGGTATGTAAAAGAAGAAATTTACAAGTGAACATAGAAAAGAGTTAGATGATCATCAGAGCAACCAAAAATCTAGCCTATGAAAAACTGTATATCATGTTGGAGGGAGAGAGTATGGAAGAAATAAATGTGTTCAGATATCTGGGAGTGGATTTGTCAGCAGAGAGGTCAGTGAAAGGTAGGGTAAACTATAGAACAGACGAGGGGAAAAAAGAGTATTATGCATTGAGTCATCTTTGGAGACCAAGAACTTTATCCATGGAGGTAAAGCTACCAACACTTACATGGGTGTGAAGCATAGGTTGTGAGCGTTGAAGCCAGGAGGCTGGAGGCAGTGGAGATGCCGTGTTTGAGGGCAACGTGTAGTGTGATTATGCAAAGAAGTCAGAGCATAAAGAGTAGGTGTGGAGTTACCAAGGGCATATTATTATTATTATTATTACCATTATCATCATCATCCTCATCATCAGAACTGTGCGCTAAAATCACAAGGGTCTGTCACCAAAAGCATAATTCAAGAGGGCTGAGGAGGGATGCTCATGTGGTTTGGGTATTTAAGGAAAGGAGCAAAATAGGATGACTAGGAAGGTATATAAATCTGGGAAGGACGGGCGAGATTCTGAGAAGTACTGGAGTAATGGGGTAAAGGATTTGAGTGTTATAGGGGCTTAACCACCGAAGAGGCTTATGTGAGCATGTTAGATTAGAATGGAGACAATTTTTTTTTTTGTCTTGACATGTTGTTAGTGTAAGAGCAAGGTAACATGAATGAAGGTATTCAGTGAATCAGGTTAGTTTAATATCTTTATTATGCACCCCATACCCATCCTGTGGGCGGTAGTCAAAAGATTACAAAGGTACATAATGGGTCCAGTGACTGGACCCCAAAGTTATGATAGCTGAACTAGTTACAAAGGTAATGAACTCCAGGTAGATCTGGTCACAATCATGGCAAGTTACAGAGGTGATGAATCAGCTTCACTCCTATACATGGTTACAGTCATGAGCAAATTACAAAGTAATGAACCACTGATACGTCCACACCTGGTCACAATTGTAATGAATTATAAATACAAATATTAAGTGGATCATACACCCACACTAGTGCGCGCGCGCACATACACACACGAGGGCGCATGCACAGACACACGCACATGAGCGTACTAATATATGCATACACACAAGCACGCGCGCTCGCGCGCACACACACACACACACACACACACACACACACACACACACACACACACACACACACACACACACACACACACACACACACACACACACGAGGGCGCACGCACAGACACATGCACATGAGCGTACTAATATATGCACACACACACACACACACACACACACACACACACACACACACACACACACACACACACACACACACACACACACACACACACACGCACACACACGTGGTAATGCATTATTTACAGCTAGCAAAGTCAGGGTATTTCTCCAGAATGGTCTGTAATATACCACTGTGGATAAAATACTTTGCCATTTCTTGAACATTTCTGAGTGAGTTGTCTCTAAATTCATTAATTTTATCGCACTCCAGTACATAATGACGCAAGGTGTGACAATAGTCCATCTGGCAAAGTTTACATTTCGTTTGGTCTACATCTGGTGGCGGTGATTTAACCTGCCAAAGATACTTGTAACCCAGCCGAAGCCGGGCAGTAGTGACATCCAAGAGTCTGCTTATTTTGTTGGATGCACCATAGACATGTGGCTCCTCCTGCATGATGGAATGATGATAGATGGACTGACTTGTGTCAATCTCCCTAAGTCTTAAGTCAATAAAGTTCAGTTGAAGTTCTTTTCGTATTGTTCTCAAACTGCTAACTGACAAGCCAAGATTGTAACCTACTCCCTCTTTGAGAGCATACAGCTTAGCCAATTTATCAGTTTTATCATGCATCTGAAGACCAATGTGAGATTGAATCGACAGTATGTGGTGAGCCAGACTTTGGAGTCCGGGAGGTGGGAAGTACAGTGCCTGCACTCTGAGGGAGAGATGAGGATGTTACAGTTCAGAGAGTTATCTGAGCTGTTATGTAAGCTTCTGGCAAGGCAGCAACTGAATGGATGACAATGAGTGTGTTTCTTGGGCCACCCTACATTGGTGGAAGATGGTTGGTGTGATTAAATTATTATTATAATCAAAACTAAACGCTAAACCCACCAGGGTCATACAGCGCTAGGTGTGATTAAAAAAATATTACATTCGCAAAATTTCGCCATATCGTATGGGTCAAAAAGTGCTACAAAGCTGATGGAGGCTGTCAGCAAATGGAGGTAGAGAGTTTAATGAACTTATGAGCTAACAACGTTGCATCAATAAATCAGGTTCAATTAAAAAGTTATAGTGTGTCAAAGGAGAGCAAGCAGAGTGCACCAAGTCTATGAAAAACAATGAAAATGAATTCTACATAATCTCTGATAAGTGGTGCAATTAAGCAGCTGGTGTTTAACTATGAACAACACCTGACAAGTTGCAGAGGAGATACTGGGTGCCTCTCCATGTGATGTCTATGTGAGAGTCTTGTGCAGCCAATACGAAGTCGTGCGAAAGCTGTTTCCCAAAAGCTACAGCAATGATGAGAAGTCAGCCAAGAACTCGACTGTAGTTTGATAAAGAACAGCTTCTCATCCTTTAATCTGGACCAGCGACGTTGCCCATGTTCCAGAATGCATTTTAGAAAAAAATAGAAAACCGTCTCAATACGAAGCATCCCTGTATGGCACGATCACGTCCTGAACTGCAGAATAGGCAGAAGAATCTGCAAGTTCGTTGCCTTGGACACCAGTAAGACCAAGACCCAACAAGAAACAATGACTTTACGTTTGCTGAAGAGGTAACTCGAGCAGCGTTGAATAGAAAGGACAATGAGATGCGAGGAGTCAAAGCTCTGAAAAGTACTCAGTTCACTTTGACAGTCAGAGACTACAACAAAAGAAAGAAGAGAAGCAAGGTAGTGATCACTGAAAGAAGTGAACTGAACTCAGCCGTGAAAATACTAGAAAAATCTAGTAAGACTCTCTGAATTGCGCTACCAGGAAAGACAGATGCATGTCTTAGACCTCTTAAGGTGAAAAAGAAATGAATAGGGTGAACAGCAAGAAGGGGACAAATTGTGAGAAAGAACTAGTCTGAAGGCTAAAATTAAAAAGGCGTGATAAAGAAGGATGATGTCTGTGATTATTCGATTAGTCGCAGTAGTTGTGAAGATCATGAAAGATAAATTTATTGCAAGAACGGTGAGTATCTTAACGGTCATGCAGTGAAAGAACATTTAGATTCTACATGCAGACTTTTGGCTGGGGACGAGCGAAAGGCACCGAGACACACATAATCCTTGATAATGGACATTATAATAAAAAAGAAGCGCTGAACCTACAAGGGTCATAGAGCACAGTTGATAATGGACAGCATCACGCTTGGAGAGAATAGCTGTTCAAGCCGAGTGGCACCCAAGGTATAATGTGAATTATTGTTAAGTACCCGGAAAATTTAGCCAGCTGAGATGTGTAGCTCCTAAGGCTGTTGTGAGTATTTTCCATCCTACAAGTCAAAGTGAAGGCCAAAAAATTAACAGTTTGGCAGACCGGGACAGGAAAACTACAGGAAGAGCACGAAACGGGGAATCACAGAACACCGAGTAAATAACATAGTTTGTTTTAATTACTCAAAACTTGAAGTCATCTAGACACAGCCAACTGCACTCTGTAAGGTGGTCACTTGCTGGATATTTGTTCCAGCACAAGCAATAGCATAATCATCCACATAAAAGAGTATTATATTCCCCGAGGTAGTACTGAAGATAGACCAATAGCTAATAAAAATAGATTGTGCTACAGATGCACCTTTAACTTAAACAAAATTTGAAGAGAAGCTGTTACTGATCCTGATAAAATATCAATCTGTCATGAAGTTAAAGTTGGTGTTGGAAACCATGAAAACAGAAGCATTGTGAATGTACTTATCAAGACGGATTAAAGGATCAATGGGAGAATGGTACTTTCAGTACCCAAACTGAAGTGGGAAGAAACAGCTCTCTCTCCAATACCAAACTAGTCTCATGTTAATCAAATGCTCTATTAATGTATAATGGGTACCATTCTCCTACATCAAACCCTAATGAAAAGAGATACCGGTAATAACAGGTCTAATGCAGAAAGACGTAAATGTTGAAGTATGAGAACAAGAATATCAAACCCAGCTGATGTAAATTGACACTTAACAGTATTGATGTAATTGCAAGAGTGGTAAATGAAACATTATAGGGTTTATCTTTGCAACAGGTGAAGTCTACAACAAAGATATTGAAACTGAAAGAAGTCAGGTAAGGGTTGTGACTCATGGAACACCTGAACAAAGTGATGTCCTATTGTGTTTGCGACTTCATCTTATTCTGCTAATCTACAGCAAGCAGCAATTTCAAGAACTTTGGAGCTTACTCGCTAATTTACACACCTCTTTCCACACTGAAGTCATACAAATGGTAACACTTAAAGTGGAAGCTTAAATGCTCATTTGGTTGTTCTTATGACAAGTCGATAATTTACCCTCACTTATTTGAAATCTAAGTTGTGGGTAGTGGTGAGTTTATATCAATATCTGCGCCAATCGGCAAAGAGTTTGATGGCCCAGACATAAGCTGGTGACAACCAGGATACACATTTATTAAAAATGCTCACTCGAGGCTCATGGGATAGCAAATTCAGCAACTGAGAGATGTGACAGATAAATATTATAGCTCACCAATGGAGGAAGCAGCGGGTAGAGTTCAGTAGCGATAAGGATAAGTAAGAATTGAAGCAAATGAAATATGAGGAAGGGGTTGATATCGTGAAGATCTTTTTCTACTACTCAGACGTTGAATAAATTAAAGATTATTACATGAAGGAGTATGAGTGCATGGGTCTTCATGGGTCTACATGGGTCTACATGGGTCTTCATGGGTCTTCATAGGTCTACATGGGTCTACATGGGTCTTCATGGGTCTTCATGGGTCTTCATGGGTCTACATGGGTCTTCATGGGTCTTCATGGGTCTTCATGGGTCTACATGGGTCTACATGGGTCTTCATGGGTCTACATGGGTCTTCATGGGTCTACATGGGTCTTCATGGGTCTTCATGGGTCTTCATGGGTCTACATGGGTCTTCATAGGTCTACATGGGTCTTCATGGGTCTTCATGGGTCTACATGGGTCTTCATGGGTCTTCATAGGTCTACATGGGTCTTCATGGGTCTACATGGGTCATGGGTCTACATGGGTCTTCATAGGTCTACATGGGTCTTCATAGGTCTACATGGGTTTTCATGGGTCTACATAGGTCTACATGGGTCTTCATAGGTCTACATGGGTCTTCATAGGTCTACATGGGTCTTCATGGGTCTACATGGGTCTTCATGGGTCTACATGGGTCTTCATAGGTCTACATGGGTCTTCATAGGTCTACATGGGTCTTCATGGGTCTACATGGGTCTTCATGGGTCGGAGCCTCAGCATTTGATACATAAAGGCAAAGGAGTAAGAAGAAAAACTCCGATAAGGACGAGTCACCAAGGGGTGAGAAAGGTACATATAGTCATCACACATGGGGAATGCTAAACCCATAAGGGTCATAAAATAACTTGGGAAATGAGAGGAATTCAGGTTCGACCCAAGCAAAAGGCAGGTACAATTCCTTGGATCAAGAGCTCAGTGGCGTCAAGGAACTTCCCGTGAGACGAAGACAAAGATGCTAAGAGTAGATTGCATACCGCTTATGCAAATAAACATAGACTGGAGTATAATGAAGCAGTTTGAATAAAGTGCACTTTCATTGTAAGAGACGTAAGGGTAATTATTATTATTATAATCAAAAAGAAGCGCTAAGCCACAAGGACTATACAGCGACGTAAGGGTAAGAAGAGACACATTGTAAAGACTACATTCAGTAACTTCGAGGAGGTACAATCAATATCGTCTTTTAGAGTAGGAGGGGCGAGGTTTTAGTTTGGACGCCCGACAATGTAATAGTAGGCGGCAGGATGTATTGGATCTCCTCGTGTTGGTAAGATTTTCTGTATATTTTACTAACTGTACTACTTGTTTTAAAATAACATGGGAAACAAAATACCCGACCATAGTTCGCGGTTTTAAAATATATAACTGTCTTTGTATTAAAGTTAGGTTTTATGTTGTAAATAAGTGCACTTTAAGCTTACTGTGTCGATTACAAGACTAGGATGTGTTACAGTAACTGATGAAGCCGCTTGTATGTTCGGCTGTTGGCTGTATTTTGTTCACGATGTTTTGGCTGCAGGTGGGGTAGGTGGGAGGGGTGCTTAGTACACCCACTTGTGAGTACGGCTGCAGGTGGGGTAGGTGGGAGGGGTGCTTAGTACACCCACTTGTGAGTACGGCTGCAGGTGGGGTAGGTGGGAGGGGTGCTTAGTACACCCACTTGTGAGTACGGGTGCAGGTGGGGTAGGTGGGAGGGGTGCTTAGTACACCCACTTGTGAGTACGGGTGCAGGTGGGGTAGGTGGGAGGGGTGCTTAGTACACCCACTTGTGAGTACGGCTGCAGGTGGGGTAGGTGGGAGGGGTGCTTAGTACACCCACTTGTGAGTACGGGTGCAGGTGGGGTAGGTGGGAGGGGTGCTTAGTACACCCACTTGTGAGTACGGCTGCAGGTGGGGTAGGTGGGAGGGGTGCTTAGTACACCCACTTGTGAGTACGGCTGCAGGTGGGGTAGGTGGGAGGGGTGCTTAGTACACCCACTTGTGAGTACGGCTGCAGGTGGGGTAGGTGGGAGGGGTGCTTAGTACACCCACTTGTGAGTACGGCTGCAGGTGGGGTAGGTGGGAGGGGTGCTTAGTACACCCACTTGTGAGTACGGCTGCAGGTGGGGTAGGTGGGAGGGGTGCTTAGTACACCCACTTGTGAGTACGTGTTCCTTATGTAGGTATTTTGTGTGCGGATTGTAACGAAGTTGAGCTTTGACATCTTTTATAATTGTTCATGTTATTGTTTCCCATGAATCTGTGTAGAACATATCGTACACCGTGTGTTTTTAAATAAATATATAAATAAATAAATTTATATATATATATATATATATATATATATATATATATATATATATATATATATATATATATATATATATATATATATATATATAAACATCCAATAACTTCGTGAGGTTTAGTTTCTTGGAGACAAATGCATAAGAGCAGATTATTATTATAATCACGGGGGAGCGCTAAATCAGTAGGATTATACAGCGCATTGGGGGGGATGGAAGGTATTCAGGCTAAATTCAGGGAACCGGAGCACAGATCCAATGCCCTAGATCATGAGCCCTTCACCAGCGTCAAGGAACTTCCCATGAAGGGCATAAGAGTAGAAAACTGGGAGATCAGTACCTGGTGCTGCCATAATTTTCCCTGTAACCTCTATTATTTTATTGTAAAATAAACAGAGGACAAAATTCTAGGTCTCCACCTTGACTGCAGTCTCAAATTTCAGACACACATACAGCAAATTTCCAAGAAAGTCTCCAAAACAGTAGGTATCCTTTCAAAGATATGGTAGTATGTACCCCAATCAGCTCTTCTAGCTTTGTACCACTCTCTCATTTACCCGTATGTCATCTATGGTAATTGTGCATGGGGATCAACCACAGCAAATCACCTTAAGCCTTTAATAACCCAGCAAAAAGTTGCAGTGCGATTGAGTACTAACTCCTGATTAGACAACACACTCCACCTCTTTTCAAGAGTCTTAACTTGCTAAATATACAAAACATCCACACTTATTATTGTGCCTACTACATACACAGAACACTATACTCTAATGTAGATCCTTCTCTTAAACTCCTCCTTCATAACTGTAACAGAACACAACCATAATACGAGACACAGGCCACTCTTTGATATCCCTCGTGTTCATCTCTCCATATGTAAAAATGTCATGCACATAAAAGGGCTGAAGAGCTGGAATTCATTGCCAAAACAAACTAAAGGACCACTGTCTGCAAATCAGTTTAAGGCCCTAATAAGACATCACCTCATCACCCAAAACTAACCAGACAAACCGTACCTACTCACTACCAGTTTCTCAAAAGCTCCCCATATTGTGCTGATCAATGCTCAACTACTTACTACTTCCAAATTAGGATGTCTGTTTTTTCATTGTTTTAAATAGTAGTAGATTGTAATACAGTACATCATAATGTAAATTGTTCCATTGTAATACCAAATTTCACTGTTTTAAATAGTACTAAAGTGTAATACATCATATTATTAATGTAATCTTTATTAACTAATTAGTGTAATAAGTCTCTACTAGACTTATCAAAACCATGTAGCATTACCTGATAGAATATTCAGTTCTCCTGTACTCACTGTAACTCATCTAATGACCATATGAACTATGTATTATTGCCTTACTAATCTTAAGCTAACCTTTAAGTTTGCCCAAAATGCTCAGCAATCAATGGGGCTTCTGGCATTTACACCCAAATATTATATTCCTCTGTACAACCATGTAATTTGTCAAAATAAACATCTTAATCTTAAAGTCAGCAATTATGTGAGTAACCTATCACGTATGGATTGTAAAACAGGATTACTAGGCTGCGAGGATGCGGGAATAATATACCTTTTTCACACTAGACTTGCACATGACATACAATAGTTATGTCAGGCTGAAGCGAGTCTCCGAGCTCTTTATCATGTTTGAGGTTACAGAGGTAGTATCAGTCTATGGAGGAATTAAAGAGCAATGGCAGTGCTGAGACGGCTTCTATTTCCTCATCTGAGAAAAGAAAGTTTTTTGGTCCAAAGGATGGTCCTTTTACTTTAAAATTATAAAGAGGATGATTGTTATGGACTGTAAGGAGAAAGTAACTTCAATGCATTCATCACAGGGATCTGCAGAAGACTTTGAACATTCAATTAAACAGTGGAGAGGAACCAGCTCTTTAACAATGTTCCATAGTCTGTCCCTATAACATGTCCTCGTCTTTATAAGGTGAATACACAGGATCAATGGTGGCGCCAAAGAGTAATAATAATAACAATAATGAAGCAACTTAAAGCAGTCCTCTAGCCCTCCCTTATATAAAACTTCTGGAGCTGCCCCTGGGCAGGACGAGCCCCAGCACAATACGGACATTAGATTGTCTCCGTAGAGAGAGAGAGAGAAAGCAACCTGCATGTGAACAACAGAGGTTAGTGGTGTCCAAGATAGTACCACTTACCCCACAGTACTTAAGACCACTGTCACCATTAAGCAGTCATTTACCAAATACGTGGTAGCGGTGAGCTCACCACTATCAATCTTAACTTGGCAGCATTGACTAGGTACCTGGGTACCTCTCGTAGGATGGACAAGTGTCAACTATGAGAACAAGCATTATGGGGGAACGTTAAACCCGTTGGGATTATACAGCGCCTGAGGGAGGGGGTGGATGGAAAGTATTCAGGCTCAGTTCAGGGAACTGGAGCACAGATCCAACTCCTTGATCAAGAGCCCCTCACCAGCGTCAAGGAACCTCCCTTGTGGGGTCGAGAACAAGCAGGTGAATGTACATTCAACAAATACTACCTGATGTACTATTTAGCAAGGATGACCAGTCCAGAGCATTTAAAGTACGTTTAGATACAGTAAAAGTAATATCGTCTAGTATGTACCATTATTAAAAGGACAGAAGCCTCCATAAAATTGTCATATATTTTTGAGAATGAAAATCAAATTTCAATAAATTTTTCGTGTTCCGTAGTTACTCATTTACTTACATTCTTAGTGTTGAACGTCGTTTAGGAAGAGTAATTAAAATCTTAGATTTACGGTAGGAAGATTGTAGATAATAGTTTTTTTTTTTGTTTGTTTTTATCCAATAATATACATTAGTGAAATTTATATACTGGCAACTGTGACGTATCTTAGTTGTTTGAACGAGAATCATCATCACATGTTCAGTGGTGACTGAGCCCTGTTATGTGCACATGTTCAGTGATGACTGAGCCCTGTTATGTGCATATGTTCAGTGGTGACTGAGCTCTGTTATGTGCACATGTTCAGTGGTGACTGAGCCCTGTTATGTGCACATGTTCAGTGGTGACTGAGCCCTGTTATGTGCATATGTTCAGTGGTGACTGAGCCCTGTTATGTGCACATTTTCAGTGGTGACTGAGCCCTATTATGTACACATGTTCAGTGGTGACTGAGCCCTGTTATGTGCACATGTTCAGTGGTGACTGAGCCCTGTTATGTGCACATGTTCAGTGGTGACTGAGCCCTGTTATGTGCACATGTTCAGTGGTGACTGAGCCCTATTATGTACACATGTTCAGTGGTGACTGAGCCCTGTTATGTGCACATGTTCAGTGGTGACTGAGCCCTGTTATGTGCACATGTTCAGTGGTGACTGAGCCCTGTTATGTGCACATGTTCAGTGGTGACTGAGCCCTGTTATGTGCACATGTTCAGTGGTGACTGAGCCCTGTTATGTGCATATGTTCAGTGGTGACTGAGCCCTATGTGCACATGTTCAGTGGTGACTGAGCCCTAGGTGCACATGTTCAGTGGTGACTGAGCCCTGTTATGTACACATGTTCAGTGGTGACTGAGCCCTGTTATGTGCATATGTTCAGTGGTGACTGAGCCCTGTTATGTGCACATGTTCAGTGGTGACTGAGCCCTGTTATGTGCATATGTTCAGTGGTGACTGAGCCCTATGTGCACATGTTCAGTGGTGACTGAGCCCTAGGTGCACATGTTCAGTGGTGACTGAGCCCTGTTATGTGCATATGTTCAGTGGTGACTGAGCCCTATGTGCACATGTTCAGTGGTGACTGAGCCCTATGTGCACATGTTCAGTGGTGACTGAGCCCTCTTATGTGCATATGTTCAGTGGTGACTGAGCCCTGTTATGTGCACATGTTCAGTGGTGACTGAGCCCTGTTATGTGCACATGTTCAGTGGTGACTGAGCCCTGTTATGTGCATATGTTCAGTGGTGACTGAGCCCTATGTGCACATGTTCAGTGGTGACTGAGCCCTGTTATGTACACATGTTCAGTGGTGACTGAGCCGTTATGTGCACATGTTCAGTGGTGACTGAGCCCTGTTATGTGCACATGTTCAGTGGTGACTGAGCCCTGTTATGTGCACATGTTCAGTGGTGACTGAGCCCTGTTATGTGCATATGTTCAGTGGTGACTGAGCCCTATGTGCACATGTTCAGTGGTGACTGAGCCCTAGGTGCACATGTTCAGTGGTGACTGAGCCCTGTTATGTGCATATGTTCAGTGGTGACTGAGCCCTATGTGCACATGTTCAGTGGTGACTGAGCCCTATGTGCACATGTTCAGTGGTGACTGAGCCCTGTTATGTGCATATGTTCAGTGGTGACTGAGCCCTGTTATGTGCACATGTTCAGTGGTGACTGAGCCCTGTTATGTACACATGTTCAGTGGTGACTGAGCCCTGTTATGTGCACATGTTCAGTGGTGACTGAGCCCTAGGTGCACATGTTCAGTGGTGACTGAGCCCTGTTATGTGCACATGTTCAGTGGTGACTGAGCCCTGTTATGTGCACATGTTCAGTGGTGACTGAGCCCTGTTATGTGCACATGTTCAGTGGTGACTGAGCCCTGTTATGTGCACATGTTCAGTGGTGACTGAGCCCTGTTATGTGCACATGTTCAGTGGTGACTGAGCCCTGTTATGTACACATGTTCAGTGGTGACTGAGCCCTGTTATGTACACATGTTCAGTGGTGACTGAGCCCTGTTATGTGCACATGTTCAGTGGTGACTGAGCCCTGTTATGTGCACATGTTCAGTGGTGACTGAGCCCTGTTATGTGCATATGTTCAGTGGTGTCTGAGCCCTGTTATGTGCACATGTTCAGTGGTGACTGAGCCCTGTTATGTGCATATGTTCAGTGGTAACTGAACCCTATGTGCACATGTTCAGTGGTGACTGAGCCCTGTTATGTGCATATGTTCAGTGGTGACTGAGCCCTGTTATGTGCACATGTTCAGTGGTGACTGAGCCCTGTTATGTGCACATGTTCAGTGGTGACTGAGCCCTGTTATGTGCACATGTTCAGTGGTGACTGAGCCCTATGTGCACATGTTCAGTGGTGACTGAGCCCTGTTATGTGCACATGTTCAGTGACTGAGCCCTGTTATGTGCATATGTTCAGTGGTGACTGAACCCTGTTATGTGCACGTTCGGTGGTGACTGAGCCCTGTTATGTGCACATGTTCAGTGGTGACTGAGCCCTGTTATGTGCACATGTTCAGTGGTGACTGAGCCCTGTTATGTGCACATGTTCAGTGGTGACTGAGCCCTGTTATGTGCACATGTTCAGTGGTGACTGAGCCCTGTTATGTGCATATGTTCAGTGGTGACTGAGCCCTATGTGCACATGTTCAGTGGTGACTGAGCCCTCTTATGTGCACATGTTCAGTGGTGACTGAGCCCTGTTATGTGCACATGTTCAGTGGTGACTGAGCCCTGTTATGTGCACATGTTCAGTGGTGACTGAGCCCTGTTATGTGCACATGTTCAGTGGTGACTGAGCCCTGTTATGTGCATATGTTCAGTGGTGACTGAGCCCTGTTATGTGCACATGTTCAGTGGTGACTGAGCCCTGTTATGTGCACATGTTCAGTGGTGACTGAGCCCTCTTATGTGCATATGTTCAGTGGTGACTGAGCCCTGTTATGTACACCTGTTCAGTGGTGACCGAGCCCTGTTATGTGCATATGTTCAGTGGTGACTGAGCCCTATGTGCACATGTTCAGTGGTGACTGAGCCCTCTTATGTGCACATGTTCGGTGGTGACTGAGCCGTTATGTGCACATGTTCAGTGGTGACCGAGCCCTGTTATGTACACATGTTCAGTGGTGACTGAGCCCTCTTATGTGCACATGTTCAGTGGTGACTGAGCCCTATTATGTACACATGTTCAGTGGTGACTGAACCCTGTTGTGTACACATGTTCAGTGGTGACTGAGCCCTGTTATGTGCATATGTTCAGTGGTGACTGAGCCCTATTATGTACACATGTTCAGTGGTGTCTGAGCCCTGTTATGTGCATATGTTCAGTGGTGACTGAGCCCTCTTATGTGCACATGTTCAGTGGTGACTGAGCCCTGTTATGTGCATATGTTCAGTGGTGACTGAGCCCTGTTATGTACACC